>NW_026986513.1:0-22085 GCF_018555375.3 Anguilla rostrata
CCCCAGGGAGGCCACTAGCTCCGACGCGCGGACGTAGGTTTGAGGAAGAGGGGGGAGGAAGAGGAGGGTCTAAATCGAGGCGCTGGTAGAGCCCTTTCGCAGGAGGGGTGCTTCTCTCTCTGCCCCCCGCAATGGCCCCCGGGTTTCGGATACCCCCCCCCCCCCTCCCCCCCCCCCCCCCCCCCCCCCCCCCCCCCCCCCGAAGGGCGGAGTCTGGCCCCGTGCCCGTCAGCAGCTGGATGCCCCGCTGCGGAACGCGAGCCGTGTACACTCCCCCATCCACCCCCCCCCCCCAAACATCTGCCTCTCTACCAAAGCCGATAAATCACCACCCCGACCGGCGAATTTCATTACCTCCGGCGCAGGCCGTACCCCCGCTTACCATCGCCCCGTCCCGCCGAGATTTATCTGCATTTTCCGCCATCCTGGCCTTCATGCAGACATACAGCCCCACATTTACCATGCAAGGCCCGGTTCATCCATCCATCCAGGCCCCCCCCGTCCTGTGATTTACAGGCCTTTATCTCTCCCCCACCCCCGGGGGGGGGGGGTCGGCTAACGCCTCGTTAGCCGCGGCAGCCCGGAGGGGAGGGGGGTATGGTAAATGGACTGCATTTATATAGCGCTTTTATCCAAAGCGCTTTACAATTGATGCCTCTCATTCGCCAGAGCAGTTGGGGGTTAGGTGTCTTGCTCAAGGACACTTAGACACACCCAGGGCGGGGTTTGAACCGGCAACCCTCCGACTGCCAGACAATCGGTCTCACCTCCTGAGCTAACCGCTTACACGGGAGCGACGCTTCATCGCCGGCCTTTTCGAGGCCCCGCCCCCGTCCTCCGCCTTCCTTCGCCCCGCCGGGTCACCTTGTGCACCCCCCCCGCCCACCCCCACACCCACCCCCACCCCTACCCCCACCCTCCCCCCCTCCCCCCCGTGGCGCAGATGTTCATTCCCAAACGTTTTTGACCGACGCCCCTGGCGACCCGTCCACGGGGGGGGGAGGGGAGTTTAACGGCGGCAGTTACGGCTTCCTCCCCCCCCCCCCCACCCCGCCTCCCCCTCCCCCCCGCCGTGGCGCGCGCATAAAAACGGCGATTATCGCTCTGGCAACAGCCCGCCGCGCCGGGGCGAAATAAAATATCAGGTTTAATTACGCGCGGCGTTGGTCCTGCGCCCCGAGCGGAATATTAAGAGGGCCCGCGCCCGCGCCCGCACGGAGGAGAGGGGGGACTCCGCTTTCGGGCTCCCGGGCTGGTGGGACGGGCGCCCTACCGATAGCGCCGCTCATCAGTAGCGACACGCCGCGGCTCCTCGGAGCCGCCCTGCTGGGCGCGGAGCAGATTAGAGGCGGTCACGCCGCGGGCTGCTGGGATGCGGTTATTAATCAGGGTTTTAACCCAGTCCCCCCCCCCCCCCCCCCGCTGGGGCGAGGGTACGCGGTACGGAGCTCTGCGTGATAGGGCTGTGTGTGTGTGAGAGAGAGTGTGTGTGTGTGGGTGTGTGTGTGAGTGTGTGTGTGTGAGTGAGTGTGTGTGTGTGCGTGAGTGAGAGTGTGTGTGTGTGAGTGAGTGTGTGCGTGTGTATGAGTGTGTGTGTGTGTGTCTGTCTGTGTGTCTGTGTGTGTGTGTGCGTGTGTGCGCGCGTGTGTGTGTGTGTGTGTGTGTGTGTGTGTGTGTGTGTCTGTGTGTGTGTGTGTGTGTGTGTGTGTGTGTGTGTGTGTGTGTGTGTGTGTGTGCGTGTGTGTGTGTACGTGTGTGTGCGTGTGTGTGTGTACGTGTGTGTGTGTGCGTGTGTGTGCGTGTGTGTGTGTGTGTGTGTGTGTGTGGTCGTAGCCCGATCCTGAAGTGACCCATGTGCTGTGTGCACTTGTTAGTTTAAGCCTGCAAATTGAATTGTCAGTGGAGCGGTCAGTAGCCATGCGGCTGATAGATTAGTGTGAAGTGTTCTGTGGAAGGAGAGGGCGGCCATGTCCTCACGCAGCTGCCCTCCAGGGCGCCTGACATCCGGCTGACCTTGTGGGGGCCGGGGGGGACCGGGGGGGCCGGGGTGGACCAGGGGGACCAGGGGGGCCAGGGGGGGCTGTCTGTGCTCAGGGGCTCCGAGAAGCCTCAAAGCCAGGAATGGAGCACTCACACCTGACCACTCCGCCTCCAGAGTTACAGCGGACATTCTTTTGAGTGCTTGGGGGGGCCGGATGGGGGGGGCTGGGGGAGTATAGAGAATTGGGTCTTCAAACCACAAACTCCAGAAATCAAGGTTCGTTTTTCTGTCAGCAGCAGCTCTGAAGAGCTCACACACACACACACACACCTCACACACACACACACACACACCTCACACACACACACGGACACGTACACCCACACACCCACACGTACTCACACACACACACACACACACTCACACACACGCACACACCCACACACACACACACGCTCAGTATGAGGGATCAGGCGCTGCTCGGTTGACCTCCGCGCCAGTAGAATCACTGAGACGCTAGCTAGCTCGCTCGCTAGCTTAAGCACCTTGCGCATTATTCCCACAGGCGGCCCAACCTCCCTCAGAAGGCCAGCAGACCCACCTGTGCAACCTTTCGTCGGCAGTATATCTAAAACCAGGTCTGTTTTGCGTGAATAAAATATCCCCTCTTCCCGACAATTACATCCGCGAGTAAAGGGCAGTGCCTAGACATTATAAAAAAATGAGATTTATCGCACGGCGACGGAATACGAAGGGAGGTTCATATTTCCGATTCCGTGCTCGAAAGGGCTTTAAAAAAAAATTTGCAGCTTTTTGGATATGAGTAATGGAGCAAGATAAAGACTCGCCGGAACTCATTTAAAATAATCCCCGAAAGAGAACCGCTTCCCCGTTAAGTTTAATCAAGGATGGCGGGGCCGCTCGGAGCGTACGGAAATAACGACTGGGACTAAGAGGGGGGGGGGGGGGGGGGGAGTGGGCGGCGGTGTGGATTTTATTTTTTTTATACTAAGTGGTCTTAAGCGGAACGTAATACACGACTTATGAATTATACAGTGTGATAAAGTCGGCGCGCCGCTTACGTCGCTTTTGTCTTTTCGTGTTTGTGTCGCCGGCCTGAGCGCGAGCCGAGCTTAGCGCTGAGGATTAGCGACGCGCGTAAGAGCGCGGGTCGCCCGGGGACAGGCGCGTGTGCCCAAAACAGCCCCGCGTGGAGTATCCCTGATCGGGAGATAGAAGTGATCGGTGCATGACCGGAACGTAACCGGAACGTAGCCAGAACATAACCAGAACGTGACCAGAACATAACCATAAAGTAACCAGAACATAACCGGAACATAACCGGGACGTGACCAGAACATAACGGGAACGTAACCGGAACGTGACAAGAACATAACCGGAACGTGACCAAAACATAACCAGAACGTAACCAGAACGTGTCCAGAACGTAACCAGAACATAACCAGAACGTAACCAGAACGTGTCCAGAACGTAACCAGAACATAACCAGAACGTAACCAGAACGTGTCCAGAACGTAACCAGAACGTAACCAGAACATAACCAGAACGTGACCAGAACATAACCATAAAGTAACCAGAACATAACCGGAACATAACCGGGACGTGACCAGAACATAACGGGAACGTAACCGGAACGTGACAAGAACATAACCGGAACGTGACCAGAACATAACCAGAACGTAACCAGAACGTGTCCAGAACGTAACCAGAACGTAACCAGAACGTGTCCAGAACGTAACCAGAACATAACCAGAACGTAACCAGAACGTAACCAGAACGTGTCCAGAACGTAACCAGAACATAACCAGAACGTAACCAGAACATAACCAGAATGTAACCAGAACATAACCGGAATGTAACCAGAATGTGTCCAGAACGTAACCAGAACATAACCAGGACGTGTCCAGAACATAACCGGAACATAACCGGAATGTAACCAGAACGTGTCCAGAACGTTGTCACAATCTGAACACGGTCTCTCGGTTGCCTTCTCTATCCCATACAGTCTTTCCTGCTGAGACGCTCCCCTGCCTAATCCCCGGCCTCCCCTCCCGGTCCTCTTCGTCTCCGCCGCGTTCTCTTGTCACTCAACGCGCGTTCGTACCGCGTCCGGCGCGGAGCCCGAAAGCGCTACGAACCGCGCCTGCCTGCTCACGTGAAAAATGAAATCGGCGCTCGTCCGGATAAGAAACCGAATGCTTGCGTGTCGAGGAAAAAATAAAAAATAAAATAAAAAATAATAAAAAGAAATCTGAGGAGTAAATCCGGTGTGGGAAAATCTGCAGGCCGGCTCTAATCAGCACTGCTGCTCAAAATAAGGCCTCTGGCCTGGAAGTCAGACGCGGCTGCGCCTTCGCTCGTTATCGCCACGGAAACGAGCTGGCGTTCGCACCCCCCCCCCCCCCGCTGGAGGGAAAATCGAATAATTAAGGAGAGCGCCGAGGAGCATCTATCGGTCCTGTGTGCGACAGAGCGGCGGTTCTCAAACTCCGTTTCTCGGCGGACCCCCCTGTGCCGCACGCGCCGGTTCTCGTCCCCACCTCGACCGCGGAATTATTATTTTTTTCGAGCTTTTCATTTTTTTTTCTTCATTGGAAGCTTTCCGGTGTTTCGAAGGATTATTTTACCCTCTCAAGCCATGTTCTGTCAGCAGTGGGGAATAAAATGTTCATGTCCGCGCTACGTTTAGGGACTACGGAAAAGGGGTAAAGCTTTTTTTTAGCCAATCGATTTAGACTGAGGTGAATCGGACTCCATGGCGCGCCCGGTTCTGGTTGCCGTGACGGCGGCGGTGGCAGGTTTTTGGGAGAGGCGGAGTTATCGCGGTTTGATTGTAGCACAGTGGGTAAGGAACTGCGCTTGTAACCGAAAGGTCGCAGGTTCGATTCCCGGGTAAGGACACTGCCGTTGTACCCTTGAGCAAGGTACTTAACCTGCATTGCTTCAGCATATATCCAGCTGTATAAATGGATACAATGTAAAATGCTGTGTAAAAGTTGTGTAAGTCGCTCTGGATAAAAGCGTCTGCTAAATGCCTGTAATGTAATGTAATGTTTGTCCTCCGGATGGATTTTCCCGGGGAAATCCATATGGAAGCTATGGTTTCAGGGATGCTTCTGCGCACCACACACACTCACACTCATACACACACACACTCACACACACTCACACAGACTTACTGCAGACATCACAGCAGCTGCTGTTCTGAGACAGATATCATACTCACACGTGAGCTCCATACGGGCCCTGACTCTGTAATCCCGGCACATGTAAGTAAATGGAACTGACCCCGTGACCCCGTGACCCCATGACCCCGTGCGGTCGGCCGCCCTGCCGCATCCCCCGCCCCCTGTAAATCACAGAGGGGATTTGATTGGTTCGTTTCTCTTCCTGGGCTACAGAGACAGCAGTAGATGACTCTTATATTTGCGTCCCCTATAACCACCCCCTCCTCCCCCTTCCCGCCATGGCGGTAACCCGTTTCGGAAGGAAGGCTCGCGCGTGTCCCAGGCGGGTCTCCCGAAATAATCGCACCCCCCCCCCCCCTACTCCACGCGCCCCGGTCCTGGAAACAGGCTCTATACGCGGCCTGCGAGGTTTAGCGGCTTCGCGGATCGACCGGGCCCCCGGGGGGCTGCGCCTCGCTTACTTACTCTATCCGCCGTCCCGCGGGGGGGGGGGGGGGCACAAGCCGCGTGCCCTTCCCCACCACCACACCACAACCCCCATTCCGTCCCCGTCCCCCTCTCCCTCCCCAAAATAAAAAGCCCATTTCTCGTCCTTTTTCTCCTCCAGTCTCCCGGGGTAACCCTCGGGGCCCCTCGGCCCCAGTTCAGACGTGGAAGCGGTCGTCATGTCCGCCGGCTCTCCGGTTTTACGAGCCCCGGGGTGGAAACGCGAGTCGGCCTCGGAAGAGTCTGTAAAAAATACCGCCGCTGTTGACGAGAGGGGGTGGGGGGTGGGGGGGGGGGGGGGGGGGGGGGGGGGGGAGGGGGAGGTTAACCGACATAGCTCAGGAGGTAAGACCAATTGTCTGGCAGTCGGAGGGTTGCCGGTTCAAACCCCCGCCCTGGGCGTGTCGAAGTGTCCCTGAGCAGAAACCCCTAACTGCTCTGGCGAATGAGAGGCATCAATTGTAAAGCGACTTTTGATAAAAGCGCTATATAAATGCAGTCCATTTACCATTTTACCATTAACCATCGCAACAGAGCCTGACTGGCTATGCAGGATGTGTATACGCGTTTCGGTCCCGTCGAGATTAGGCCTGTTCCAGAGGCGTCGGCCACACGCTCATTTCCGCTGCGGTACCGTACGGACGTGTTTAAAAAAACACGTTTTTAAAAATAGCGAAGCGTGGCGGTGTAAAGAGCGATGGCGCGGACGAGCGGAGGGATCGGAAGGTTGCGTTTCCGTTTTCGGCGGGTGGAGGAGGTCGTCCCAAGGTGTTGTTCGCGCTCCCCCCCCCCCCACCGGGTCACGGTATCGGTATCGCGGGAACGAGCCGGTTCGAGGCGGCCGCTTTGTTCAGTCACGTGACCGGTAATTCCCAAAAATTCCAAGTGAGGAGGCTGCACTGGTATGGCCGGAGTTTCTGTAGCCCCTGCGTTATGTTAGAACAGGTGCCAGTGGTACGACCCTGTGTGGTCCATTACATTACATTACATTACATTACAGGCATTTAGCAGACGCTCTTATCCAGAGCCACTTACACAACTTTTTACATAGCATTTTACATTATATCCATTTATACAGCTGGATATATATACTGAAGCAGTGCAGGTTAAGTACCTTGCTCAAGGGTACAACGGCAGTGTCCTTACCCGGGAATCGAACCTGCGACCTTTCGGTCACCAGCCCAGTTCCTTACCCACGGCGCTACGCTCCGTTCCCAGAACGCTCTTTGTACGAGGTGCGGTGTCGTGCGAGTGACCTGCCGTTACTTCTGAAGCAGAAGATGCCGCGATGGGCTGTATCTAGGACACTTAGAGAAGATGTAACAGCTTGAAGAACATGGCCATTATCCGTTGAAGGCGAAACGGCCTCTCGATCAAGCTTCTTCTGGCTTTTCAAAAGGAAAAAAACTAGCCTTGCTTCTAAAGAAAAACCCCCCATTTCAGTTTTCCAGCAAGGCAGCTTATGTGAGAGTTCTATGGCAGTTTGTCATCCAACCAAAGGCCCCGATTTTTATAACAGGTGCTCTTTTGATTTGTCTGTCGCAGGACGCCTTGAATTCGCCGCTCGGAACCCCCTGAAATAGATTCAGCACCCTCATCGCGACTCATGACCTCCTGAATTCACGATTCTGAACCCCCCCTGAATTCACGTTTCAGGACACACTGAATTTACGGCTCGTAACCCCGTGCCAGATGAGCAGGACTTGACAGCCCCTTGAATTTACCGCCGAATTTATCTCTCTGATTCCCTGGAGTTTATCAGCCGAAGCTACGAGTTGCATAAATCCAACACCTGTGCTGAAAACACCGACGTGTTTCCGTTATCTGGGATCTCCAATCCCAAGTTCCGCCCGTACCGCAGTTCTGTGGTACAGGTCCAACCCAGAGCGCCGTCCGGATTTTTAAAGCTTTTAGCCGTTTTTTTTATAACATCCCGTTCTTTGTTCTTTTTTTTGGGGGGGGCGAAAACGTTTGCTTGCTGCTTTTACATACCTGACAAACACAACGCGACGCGATGAAGTTTCGCCACCGTTCCTCCTCCCCCGGCTTCCGGCAGGAGGTTAATTCCGTGTCTGAAGGAATATAGCGCTCTTCCTACCCCCCCGGATGAATAGGCTCGCTCGTCCCGCTCCCGTTAGCACGTACGCTAGGGCTCGCGGCTTCATTAACCCTGTTTTCTGATAGCCCGGGCCGTTAGCTTGACGGAAAACAAACGCGGGGGGACTTTCCGTCCGACTTTCTGGAGAAACTTTTCTAAATGCTAATGTGCCGGCCTGCCTCTCCTCCTCCTCCTCCCCCCCCCTCCCCCTCCGCCCCCCCGCCCCCCGCTCGTGGGGGGTTAATGCCGGAACGATCTTCTTTAAACTGTCGGAGCTGATCTCAGTGAGCGCCGTGCGCTCGAAACCCGGGCATGATGGGATGCTAATGGAGAAGTGGGGGGCCCGCTGCTTGTGGATTGTTCCCCCCCCCCACCCCTCCCTCCCTCCCACTCGGCTGGGAGTTGGGTGGGCGGTGGGATGCGGGGGTGGGGGGGGTTGGGGGAAATTGTGGGGGGGGGGGGGGGGGGTCCTGCCGTGGGAATCCTGAGTCTCAGCTCTGGAGTGCTTCACGGTTTCAAATTAGGAAGCAGCTGACCGCGAGCGAACAGGCGGTCCGGAGTTCCTCGTCCCGCCGCAGCTCGCGCCCGCGCCGGTCGGGTCCGCGCTCCGATTCGCCGCTTTGCGTCACCGGACCGAAACCGCTGAGTTTCCGTAATTGGGCCGGTTGACATTTGCAGGCTGTCGATTCCCCGTGAAGTTCCCATTATCTCCCTTCCACCCCCCCACCCCCCTCCTCCCGGTGACAGAAGGGTGGGGGTGGGGGGGGGGGGGGAGGGGGAGGGCGCCATCGCGTCCGCGACGACGCTGGCGAAGATAAACGGCCTGACGTCAGATGTCGTGAAAAGGAGAGAAGGCAATCTCGTGCCGCGTTCGAATTAAACTGCCATCTGAACTAGGCGTGCATCCTAAAATAGAGCAGACCTCAGTGATAAGGGGGGGGGGGGCGCATGCACACTTCTCAAACACACCCCCACCCCAGAAAGACCGCCACGGGGACGCAGTCAGATCCGTAAAATGCCAAACAGGTACCGGGACACGTCCGGTTAGCCCATTTTGGGGCGAGCCCCCCCCCTCACCGTCTAACCAGGTCTCCCCCCCCCCCTCGCATTTAAAGCAGCAGAGGAGTCTGGGGTCGTTTGGGGCGCG
The DNA here is from genome assembly GCF_018555375.3 of Anguilla rostrata. Classification (NCBI taxonomy): domain Eukaryota; kingdom Metazoa; phylum Chordata; class Actinopteri; order Anguilliformes; family Anguillidae; genus Anguilla; species Anguilla rostrata. The sequence goes on from NW_026986513.1 coordinate 8,922, forward strand.
TCTGACGTCCCAGAGACGTTTGTTCACCTGCAGAGGAACAGCTTCCGCCCCTCCGAGAGAGAGATGGGCGAGGGGGGGGGGGGGATGGGGGGTGACAGTTGCTAGGCGTCTAAAGAGGTTTTTTTTTTTTGAGACCTCCTGCGATGATCCGGCTACTTGTCCATTTGCTCCCCCGGGTCTCCCACGCTCTCTGTCGATTTGGGGCGGGGATTGCAGCAGAAGGCCCCGCCCGCCGTTTGCGCAGAAGGGCAGCCGTGCCGCGACCCCTGACCCCTGACCTCTGACCTCACTGACTCGTCTGGGGTTATCGGGCGTCTCTGGCCCACCCGTGAGCTGACCCGGCGTTTCGCCGTCGACTCTGTCGTTTTTTGTAGAGTCCCGAGTGCCTTTTGGGATCTTTTTTTTCTTTGTTTTCTTTTTTTATGTCCCCACTTCTCTTTTATTGCTTTTAGCCACCCCACCGCACGCCCCAGCGCACAGAAGAGAGAGAGAGAGAGAGGGCTTCGGCTTTTTTCTGCGAAGTCACTCTCGGGACGAACGCGTTTTAGAAAATGGCCATGCGCGGAGAATCGAGAGGGGGACGGTTGACGCCAGACGTTCTCGGCTCCCGAAACCTGCTGTGTCTGAGAGGGATCTGTTTAAAGGGGCGGTTCGACCCGAAGGTGACCGTGGCGTGACGGTCGAGTGAACGGGACCGCAGTTCACCCCCCGGCTCCCCCCCCCCCCCTCTCCCACACCCCCACCCCCATCCTCACCCGTTGCAGTGAGTGAGCTGCGTTCCTCAGGTCCACATGATTCTAGCCTATATAGACAACGTCCATGCACCTTGTAAGTGCACTTCTGGAGTGCACCTTGTAAGTGCACTTCTGGAGTGCACCTTGTAAGTGCACTTCTGGAAGGCACCTTGTAAGTGCACTTCTGGAGTGCACCTTGTAAGTGCACTTCTGGAGTGGGGATAAAAATGAGAGTTTTTTTTTGCCTCAGGTTGTGCGCTCCCAGGCTCATTAGTATGCGAGCGTGCGCTCTATCAAGGGCCGCCCCTGGAGGTCGGAGTCGGACCCCCGTGCGTGTGCAGCGCGCTCTCTGAAGGTGCTCTGAACGCCCTCGGCCTTGAGTGCTTTTCATCGTACCGCGTGGTAACGTCAGCCGACGAAGCGGAGGACCCGCTGGAGGATTCTACCGCAGTTATGCTCTTCTCTCTGTGATCTCTCGCTCCCCCCTGCCCCCCCCCCCCAGCCCCCCCTGCTGCCCTCACCCTCCATAAACAATCTCCCCGTTCTCTTAACATCGGTGACCGGTTCCCCCACGCAGGCGATACGCGCGTTTGGGTTTTCGCCGTGTTCGACGGAGTTGGCGGGGACGCGCGCGTGTGACTATCGGTTCGGTGTCTGTTGCTCCCTGCGACAGCGGAAAATAGGGACCCGCCTTTTAAATAGGGCGGCGAGGGCCTCGCCGCGCTGCATGCTGGGAGACGGGCGAGAGAAGCGTCGGCGCCGCAGTCCCGTGACTCTCCCCTTTCGCCCCGACGTTCCCCCCCCCCCCGCACGTGTGGCATGATCGCAGCTATTTCTGTCCCGCTTTTCTCCTAATGGCAGAGCAGCGCTTAGTATTCCTCCCCCCCCCTCCCCCTCTTCCTCCCTCTCCCCCCCCTTCCCCTCCCTGCCTCCCATGGCCATATGGCATTTGCATTTGGGCCATTCTTTGTTTTGGGGGGTGTTTTGACCACACTGGTTGATTTAACCCTTTGAAGAGCATGGAATGTTTTTTTTTTTGTTTTGTTTTTCAGAATTCTAGGTCAGTGTTCTAGAATTCCGCTGCTTTCAATTACCAGCAGTGATTGTGACATCAGCGTTAGAATGTTGAACATTCTACTGCTGATGTCACAATAATGTAATGTAAATGTAATGTAATGATCCCTGACCCGTGTGCATCAGCATTGAACGTTCAAAGTTCTAATCACGTATTTTTGATCTCACACCTGAAACGGTCCCTACTTTTAAAAGAAATTCCTTATGTTTTGCTTTTGTGGTCCTGTGGCGTTAAGGTTCGAAGGGGGGGGGGGATATCGAAATGGGGTCCCAAATCCCGCGGCCCAAATGGGGGGCCCTCCCCTGCCAGGACTGCGCCTGTCCCCGGCCGGGGGGGGGCGGGGGGGCGCCCGGCCGAGGGGCGGCCCCCGCCGCCCCCCGAAACGTTAGCGTCTTAATGCTAGGGGCCGGCATTCCGCTTTGCCTTAAAACCCTCGGCCCCAAGCTCGCCCTCCTCTGTCCCCTGTTCATGTCGGGCCAAAAGGGGGGGGGGGAGGGGGGGGAGGAGGGGGAGGAAGGGGTGGGGTTTTGGTTGGGGTGCTGCCCCACTTTTTCCCCGGCCCCGGGAAACCGTTGAGACGTTGACGGTCACCGTCGCATCATGGGTAACTGGGTTTGAGCACCGCGGCCGTTTTCCGTTGAACGGCGAGGGTTCCCTCTGCTTTCTTCTGGCGCTGGCGGTCTGCCTTTTTCCCCACATTGGGCATCCAATCGATTAAATTTCTGCCCCAAACATTCTAATGCTGATGTCACAATCACTGCTGGGAATAAAAAGCACTGGAGTTCTAAACACTGACTTGCAATTTAAAAAAAAACATTCCAAGAAATCAACTCTTAAGGGTTTTAAAGGGTGTGTTTGGTCCTCCACCCCCCCCCCCTTTCTGTACGTAGGGATCCCAGAAGCCTTGCTACTGAAAATGGCCGCCAGCATTAATTCGTCCCCGGTGGGGGTGGCCCCGGGGCAGTCCGCCATGGCCGGGGGTGGTTTGTTTTGGGGATGGTGCGGGGGGGGTTTGGGGGTGTTTGGGGGGGGTGTTAGCGAACCGCACGCCACCGGCTTTTTCCTGTGAGGCGGCGGTTTCGACCACTCAGCTGTGCCCTGTGGCCGGGGTGGGGGGGGGGTAGGGGGAGGGGGGGGGTACGTGGCTCTGGCCCCCCGGGGGCTTCGAAGAGGGCCCTTCCTCCCCCCCCCCCCCCTCCCCTTTCCGTTCTTGGAATGGCGCGAGAGTCCGGGAGGCTGCCAGCTCTCGCACGCTCCTTACAAGGTCAGGAAAGGGCGTCGGGCTGAGGCCCGGCCGGGCCAAGCTAACGGCGTGGGGGGGGGGGGGCTAATCGCCGTGTCGTCGTGGCCGCCGGGCTGTAATAGAAACAGCGCTGTGAGGGGGGGCGGAGGAGAGGCGGGCGCTACGCGGAGCCGGACCAGCGGGAAGCGCGGTGGTCGCCAGGCAGGCAGGCAGGAAGGAAGGGCAAACGGCTGATGTAAACACAGGCTGGGAGCTGCGTGGAGCTCACAGACCCACCGCCTGCCTTACCCCCCCCGCCCCCCCCCCATCCCCCCCCGCCCCCCCCCGGGGTGAACATCAGAGGAGCTGACGCTCTGCAGAGTAGCAGCAGAAGGCTTCAGTCAGTTAGCATGGAAATTACTGTCAATATGAAAGCCCTCCAACTCACTCACACACACACACAGACAGACACACACACACACACACACAGACACACACTCACACACACACACACACACACACACACACACACACATACACACACAGCACTCACACACACACACAGACACACACTCACACACAGACACACACACGAGACACACACACACACACGCACACTCACACACACACTCACACACACACACACACACAGACACACACACACACACAAACACACTCACATAGAGACACACACACACACACACCACACACACACACACCACACACACGCACACACACAAAACACACCACACACTCACCACTCACACACTCACACACACACAGAGACACACACACAGACACACAGGCACACACACACACAACAGACTCACACTCACACACACAGGCACACACACAGACACACAGAGACACACACACACACACACAGACACACACTCACCACACACACACAGACTCACACTCACACACACAGGCACACACACAGACACACAGAGACACACACACACACACACAGACTCACACTCACACACACAGACACACAGAGACACACACACACACACACACACAGAGACACACACACACACACACACACACCCATACACACTCACGCACACACACACACACACACACGCACACACACACACACGCACACACACACACAGACACACACACACACACTCACACACACACTAACACACACTCACACACACACACACACACACACTCCCCGCCCCTCTCCCCCGCGTTGCGGTTCGATTGCACGCGTGCGTTCTCTGACTCGGCGAGCAGGGCGCTCTGACACGGGGCTCCGGAGCTGGAGCTGCTGGAGCCGGAGCTGGAGCCGGAGCCGGAGCGGCGATAAGCCCGCTAAAGCACCGCAGTCAGCCCGTGGGAGGGGGGGGAGGAGCCGGGGGCCGGCAGCCCAACCGCCCGATTGGCTGAGCCACGGCTGACGGCTAAGGGGGAGGGGGCTGTGTGGGGAGAGTGCGGGAGGAGAAGCGGCGAGAGAGGAGAGAGAGAGAGAGAGAGAAAAAAAGGGCAGTGCTGTAGTCGGGGGGCTGAGAGAGCGGAGATAGGAGCTGCAGCAGCCCATAATAGCGCACCAGCCAGGCTGCAGCTGAGAGAGAGACACGCGCGGTGCTGAACAGCTGAGCAAAGACCGGAGAGAGAGAGAGAGGGAGGGAGAGAGGGAGAGGGAGGGAGAGAGGGAGCGAGCAGGGGAGCGACAGACAGTGAGAGGGAGAGGGAGAGAGAAGGAGAGGGAGAGAGAGAGAGACGGAGAGAGAGCGCGCACAGGAGCGGCGGAAAGTTGCAGCCCCCGGGAAGTCGGACGGACGGACGGCAGCGGCGGAGGAGAGGAAGGAGGGAGGCGGAGAGCAGGGGAAGTGAACGTGAGAGGAGAGGGCGGCTCGCGGGTCCTGCGGGGAAGGGGAAGGGGAAGGGGGGGAGAGCCGCTCTGCTCCGCGGACGAGAGCAGCCCAGGAGAGGGGGGGGGGGCTCGTACCCCGACCCCAACCCGGGAGGCACACACCGCCGGGACCCTCCTCCCTCCCGCCGGGGAAACTTTACCGCCCCCCCCCCCAACCCCAAACCTCAAACCTAAAACCCGCCGGACAGCCACCGGGACAAGGACGGGGGAGACAAGGGCCTCTCCCCCCCTCAAAGGAAGGACGTGTGGAGGGAGAATCCAGGCGAGCGTTTTTTTGGGGACGAGGGCGAGGAGGGGTGTCTGGGGTGCGGGGTGAGACCGTCGGGAGTTTCGGGACATGGTAGAGTCGCCGGCGTCCCCCGCCGCGCAGCATGGAGAAGTCCAGTAGCGAAGAGTCGGCCATTCGCCGGAGCCCGTCGCTGGACAGCCGCGACTCGGACTTCGCCCGCGCCTCGGCGTCGGCCTCCGGGCGGCCCTTCGGCGGGCGCGGCTTCACCGCCGGCGCCTTCTACGGCTCGTCGGGGCCCCGAGCGGCGGCCGCCTCGGCCAACGCCGCCGCCAACGCCGCCAACAGCAGCAAGTCGGACGGCAAGGCCAAGGGGAGCAAATACGTGGTCTTTTACCTGGATCTATCCTTTGTGTTCCTCCTAGAGTTCAAGAAGTTCAGGATGGCGCGCGGGTGCCTCTGCTGCCTCAAGTACCTGATGTTCCTCTTCAACCTGGTGTTCTGGGTGAGTAGCCGCTACCCGCTACCCGCCACCTCCGTAATTAACCGCCTCTATTTTTGGGTTGTTTTTTTTTTGTTCGTAGGAGGCCGGGTGGGGGGGACGAGGGGCCTCAGCCCCCCCCGGCTCGCTCCGATCGCTTAGCGAAGTAGAAACGGGAAACTGGGGCCGCGTTGTGTTGGACTCCCTCGTTTTCTTCTCCTCCTCCTTTTCCTCTCTCTCTCTCTCTCTCTCTCTCTCTCTCTCTCTCTCTCCGTGGCGGGGTCTGTACTCTGGCGCTCTGTCTTTCCTTTTGTTGCGTCCCCCGGACCCCTTGGCGTCGTCCGCGCGCGATCGTTCCGCTTTTACCGCGAGGCTCTCCTCTTCCCTCGGCCCGAGCGCCAGGCGCGATGGCGGCCGGCGAGGTCGTCGCTACGCGCGGAGCGGGGGGGGGGGGGCTCTGAAACTGGGCCGGGGGGGGGGAGGGAGCTGGGGGAGCTGGGGGGGTGTGTGTAAAGGAGACGGTCCTGAAATGAATCACGGGTGAACAGGAGCGCGGTGGCGTAATAAGAAACATCGAGTGGGACGCTGGGATTTGGGCGCGGGATTCGCCGGCCCGTGGGTGGTGGGGAATGCCTAACCAGCCGCGCGCGATGATGAGGAGGATCAGGTGCGGGCTGCTGTTCGCGGCGGTGGTGGGGGTGGGGCTGCGGGTACGCTGCCGGGAGGTCCACCTGAGCCACCGTCCCCCGAGTGGAGTCGAATCGGTGATGAGAGGTTTTGGGGGGGGGGGGGCGGGGCTCTGGCTGGCTTCCTGTGACGCGGTTCCCGTGACGACGAGCCCAAACCTCTCCGCTGCCCGTCGCGCGAAACCACCCCCCCAAGCCTAAATTTACCGGAGGGCCGAGTCACACACCCCCCCCCCCAGAGCTGGCTGCGTACGCACGGAGAACAGATACAATCACAGTCACAAAGAGCTGCTGGTCGTGGAGTCGGCCCGTTAAGGGGAGGAGGAGGGGGGGGAGGGTCCGGGATGCTAAAGGTCTCTTTTCCCACGCCCTGTTACCGTGGCGACGGGGAGGAGAGCGTAGAGGTGTGCGCAGGTGACCTGTGGGTGGGGGGGGGTGTGAGGTTGCGTGAGGGACGCGGCAGAGATCAGGGGGCTCAGTGACGCGGTGGGGGGGGGGGGGTGGATCAGCTGCTGGATCAGCTGCCTTTTGCCACACCCCCCCCCCCCCACACACACAGGCACACTCGCGTGCACGTACATATACACACGCACACACTCACACATAAACACAGACTCACACACAAACGTACACGCATGCTAGCGCGCACGTACACACACACACACACACACACACACACACTCACACACACCCCCACACACACACACACACTCACACACACCCCCACACACACACACACACACACACTCCCACACACACTCCCACACACACGCGTGCCTCGCTGATGTTCAGCTAATGACTTCATTGGGGGGGAGGTGGGATCAGGAGCGACGTTCCCTAATTCGGTGAATCAGTACGCCGTCTCTGTCACTGCCGGCGGGCCCGGAGTGGGAAACGGCTCAGTGTGCGGCACTGCGAGTGTGCGGCACTGCGAGTGTGCGGCACTGCGAGTGTGCGGCACTGCTGCTCTCTGTTTGTGTCTGTGTCTGTGCTTGTTTGTGCTTGCGGGAGAGCCATGCTGCACTGCTGTCTGTGCCACCCAGAGGGCAGCTCGCCCCCTCCACCTTATCGATTCTGGATTGTAGATAGCAGTATTTGTGGGGGGGGGGGGATATTTTGTATTTTGTAAAGGGATATGTCAGCGTATCATTTCTTGTTCTTCACCCCCCACCCCTCCCCCCTTGTCCCAGACCCCCCCACCCCTCCGTCACAAGACTCTATCTGTGGGTCGGACCGAGCTGGGGGATGAAGAGCAGTTCCACAGGAGGCCTCCCAGGACCTTTTATTGGCGGGTGTTTTACAAGGGGGGGGTGGGGGGGGGAGGCGGGGGATTTGGGGGCGGGGGGGGGTGTTTGGTTGCATGCCCGGTAACGCGAAACACGAGCGGAAGGAACCCAAAGCATCCCCCCCTCACCCCACCCCGCCTCCTCCTCCTCCTCCACCCACCCCAGCAGTTGCTCCCGACCATCTGGCCTGTGTGTCTTACAGGGATTACAGGCCTGAGCTGGGGGGGTGAGGGGGGGGGGTTGGTGCGCGGTGGGGGGGGGGGGTGGGGCGGAGGGGGGGGGGGCAGGTCCGACCCAGATTACAGCATTCAGCGGCGTGTGGAGGGCTGAGTGTTGTTTTCGCGCTTGTCTCCTGCAGACAGAGAGGGGGGGGCGGTTCCTAAAGAACGGGGTCACCCTAATCCCCCCCCCCCCGTTCCGACCCCCAGCTCTGGAATGTAATATCAGTTCCCGGCTTTTGTTCCGCGGCCCCAGAGGTCACAGACGCGCACGCCCGGCCCGGTCCAATCAGCCGCCGCGATATCCCGTCGGCGTCAGGTGGCGGGGTTCTGACGTCGCCGCGGCGACGGGGTGGAATCCGCGAGCGGATTTCGGTGCGCTCAGACGTCTCTTTCCCGTCCCCCTTCGCCTGGGGTCGGCGAGGGCGTCCCTAGCATCGCACCGTCGACGCCACCGCCGTTCGGCGAAGGCGGGTCCTCGTCTGTCACCGCGAGAGCGATGGCGATGATGTAATCTCCGCTCGCTTGGCTGCAAGCGCCGGGAAAATAAAAGTTGCCGTGGCTTCAAAGGTAATCTACAGGGGGGGGGGATGGAGGGAGGAAGAGACGAACCGACGCGTTCGCCGTTTTTTTTTCTTTATTACGCGTTCCCGCACCTGCTCCCGGGGATCGCCGGAGGGATTTAAACGCCGCTCGGCGGGAGACGAGTCTCTCTCCGTCGCTGCGAGTCGCCCGTGGTCGCAGTTCTTCCGAAGCGGAGCGCCTTTAAAGCCTCCGCGGTACCTCAGGCGCTGGAGAACCGACGTTTCATCGACCACCCCCCCCCCCCCCTCGTTTCACCCGCATCCAGCCGAGGGCTCTTTGATCAGCGAAGCCATTCGCTCGTCGTTTTTTCTGTTTTTCCTTTTCCCTCTCTTCCTCTTCCCCCTTTCTCTCTCTTCCTCTTTCCCCTTTTCCCTCTCTTCCTCTTCCCCTTACCCCTCTCTTCCTCTTTCCCCTTTTCCCTCTCTTCCTCTTTCCCTTTTCCCTCTCTTCCTCTTCCCCTTTTCCCTCTCTTCCTCTTCCCCTTTCCCTCTCTTCCTCTTCCCCCTTTTCCCTCTCTTCCTCTTCCCCTTTTCCCTCTCGCCTCACAGCTGGAAGCTTCCGTTAATCTGGGCCCCGGGGGGGTTGGGGTGTGCGGGGGGTGGGGTGGGGGGGTACTGTTCCGTTTTTAAACTGCGCCTTCAAAGGTCTTCTCATCACTGTTTCTTTCACAATGAACGCACGCTAAACTTCCTCCTCTTCCCCCCCTGCACACTTCCCCACACCCACCCCCCCTGGCACTACCCCGGCGCATGGGCTCAGTCCGTGGCGAATGGCGGGGGGGAGATAACGCGGGACCTGGCAGCGGCAGCGGCGACCGCTCGCGCCCGCGTTCGGCTCAACGAAGCTCATTCCTGCCCAGACTTCTTAAGTCGCTTTTTCCCCCTCTGAAACTCCCGGTGCGTCGCGCCTGATCTGCTCTGGCTTTGCCCCGAGTTACACCGCGCTAACGATCTTACGCATAAATTGTCCAGTTCTGCGTCAGTTCGTGCGTCAGTTCTGTGATCCGTATGTCCTGCGGTCTCGCGAAACGTTGCGGCGCGTTCGCAAAAGCAAAGCGTGCGCGTTTATTATTTCGGGGCGATTTTATTTTAATTTGTTGCGTGCTCAGTTCTGCCCGCCGCGTTGTACGGTGTTGTGCCGATTGCTCGCGGAGACGGCTCAGAATGAGCGCGTGCGAAAGCGACATAGCTCAGGAGGTAAGACCGATTGTCTGGCAGTCGGAGGGTTGCCGGTTCAAACCCCGCCCTGGGCGTGTCGAAGTGTCCTTGAGCAAGACACCTAACCCCTAACTGCTCTGGCGAATGAGAGGCATCGATTGTAAAGCGCTTTGGATAAAAGCGCTATATAAATGCAGTCCATTTACCATTTACCATTTGGAAGTTATGCGGGCTGTCCGTCGCCTTTTACGTTTCTCTCTCTATTCCCGTTCTAGTTCAGCATTTACATCGCATCCAATCATACAGCTGGATGTACAGCTGGAGCAATGCGACTTAAGTGCCTACAGCAGCAGCGTCCTACCGGGGGAATCGAACCTGCGACCTTTAGGTTACAAGACCAGCTCCTTACCCGTTACGCTACGCTGCCGCCCATGATGTCATCACGCTGGAAAAAAATCATTTTTTGAGTCCGCGTTATAAAACTGGAATTAAAGTGTCTTACACGCCAAAGCGGTGTCGTAATACAGCGGCGGGCCGTAAACCCGTCTCCATCCCCCGGCCCCCGCCGTTCGCCGCTGGCAGGCCGATCGATGCTAATCTGTTCCTAACCAGTGAATTAATGTGTTCTGTTAGCGTAGCGCGGCTAGCTCGCGACCGCTCAGCAGTTTTCCAGCCCGGCTTTGATGGCAAATTACTGGAGGAATCGATGCAGGTGTACGCCGCCCTCCTGCTCCGTCCGCCTCAGATCCCTAGTCCTGGTTTACGTGGGCTTTCTTTTAACCCTTTCAGGGAGTTGGTTTTTTTGGAACGTTTTTTCAGAATTCTGAGTCAGTGTTCCAGAACAGTCTGAGCAGCGATTGTGACATCAGCGTTAGAATGTTCAGTACGAGAACATTCCAATCGTGCATTTGTGATGTCACACCTTTAAGGGGTTAAAGGTTCTCGCCGATGCGCTGGTGGGGTCTGTGTTTCTCACACCTCGCGCGCTCCTTCATTATTTACGCGAGAGGGAGCGTGTGGGCCTTTGAACGGAGCGCGCGTTTGAGGCTTTTTCCCGGCGCCTCTCCGTCCTTCAGCTAGGCTCCGCCCGGCTTCCCGACAGGCCCGCGGACCACTTACACTCCCCCCCCGACCCCCAGCTGGAATTATCCAGGAAAGGCGAAGGATTTCACCCGCTCCGGATAAGACGCCCGCCCCTCTTTCCCATGCTGCTTTTTTTCCTCCGCCTGAAACGAAATGTGTCCGACCTCCGCCTTTTTTTTTTGCGTCCGCGCAGCCGTCTCCGGGCAACGCGTCTGTGGCCCCCCGCGTTGCCGAGAGACCGCCCTCCCCCGTTTCGGTTTCGGTCTAGAGACTGACAGACAGACAGACGGACAGACAGACAGACAGGGGCCCGCACGGGGAGGGAGAGGGAGGCACGCGTGCCAGGACCGCTTCATTTCGATCACGTCCGCACTTCAAACGCTCTCCTCCTTTATTGATTTATCATTTACTGCCGGCTCACGGCGCTCTCAGATCTGATCTGGACAGGGAGGCGGAGTAAGATTATCGGGCCGCGAATCACTTCCGTATTATCGCCGTCGTTAACTTTGTCCTTTTTTTTGGGGGTTTTTTTTTGCATTGTAAATTCGGGTTGCTTTCTGTTGTCGTTTTTTCTCGCCACGTGGTTTAAAATCTAACATTTGAAGGCTTTTTCCATGGAGCGAGAAAAAAAAAGGGGGGGGGGGTTTGCAGGTTCATATCCTGAATGCGGTAATGCCGTCTCGGCCTTTGAGCGTTTGCGCTGTACGCGAAGCGTTTTTCCGTAAATGTCCGTCCGCGTGGCCTGGAAAGGCTGCCCAGGATGGCGGTTTGCGTTCGCCCTTTGACCTTCGTCCGGTTCCGTCAAAGAGGCGATCCCCTCTCCGTCAGCCCCCAAGGGTTTTACGCCACCCCTCCCCCCCCCCCCCCCCTCCCCCCCCCCTTTTAATTTGAGCCGGCGCAGTCGAACTTAAAAGGAGCGTTTGTTTTGCAGATCTGTGGGTCCTCGCCGGGGAGCGGGTTCGATGCGTTTATCCCTCTCAGATCTTTAAAGTTTTTGATGGCGCGTTTGGCCTGTGAAGTTAAACGATCGGGGGAGGGCTCCTCGTTTAAACAAGCCGCCCGTCCGTCCGTCCGGCGCTGCCAACGGTTACCTTTCTCCGACGTCGCGGAAGCTTCCGGAAGCGGGCGTGGCGGCGTTCGTACGGTTTGAGCCGAAGCCGCTCCCCTGTGGCCCGGCGCGTGTCGCGCAGGCCTGGCGGGTCCGTTAACGTTTTTAAAAAAGAAAAAAAAGAGAAAACGACTCTCGCTCTTCGATGGCACTGAAACGCGAGCGGCGCACGCCTCCCCCGCCCCCCCCCCCGAGCTCCCGCTCCCCCTCAGCGTGACGCCCCGCCGATGGCGTCAGCGCCGCAAACCTCTTCTCCCCCCCCGACGCCGATCGACCCGCCCGCCTCCCCCGGGGTCCTCCAGACGCCCATCGACCGGGACTTCGCCGCCCGCCCCGTTACTATAGCCGCAGGTTGCCGCGGAAGCGGGGCGGGGTTGAGGTTCGAACGGTTTTTTAAGGACGCGCCCACGTCTGCCTTCGCGGATTTATCGCCGTTCGTCGGGCTCCTCTCCAGGGGGTGGAGGCCTTGCCGGTCCCGCCGGAAGCCTCCCGCTCGCCTGCGCCCTGCGGCCCAGGTCGGTCACCCCTTTCCTGGGCTTCGGAGCTAGGCGAGCGGGGGGCCCACCGGGTGGCTGCAGGTTTCCGTACAGCCCCAGTCCTGTTTATTCGGCGGTCTGGAACCGTCGCACGCCGTTTGTCCTCCCCCCCCCCACCCTCCCCTCGCTAGACGCGGCTCGGACGCCCACGGAGAGCGAGGGGAAGCGGCGTCTCTCGTTACAGACGGGCTAATTACCCCGGGAGACGGAGCGTGGCATCTCCACAAAAAGGCGCGAATAACGGCTCGGTGGGGAACCCCCGCATCCTAATTCGAAGCGATATTGAACGTCTATGCCTTGTCTTTCTTTCTTTCCTTTTTTTTATTTTTCTTTTCTTTTTTTTTAACGAACCGTCGTGCGAATCCGGCTTTATCGGGGAGCGCATCCCCCCGGCGCGATCTGTAATCTGTGCCCTCGCTTCGAGTGACTGCCGACGCCCAATTAATCGAGCGCCAAATTGATTTTGGCTCTTTTTGCAAAGGGGGCGGTCGACTGCTTTGTCGGTGGATTGAAATGGACGCCTCCCTCCCCCTCCCCCTTCCCCTGTCGTTCGCCGTGCCCCGAGGGTAGTTCTTTAACCCTTTCGGGTGCGAGATCACAAATATGCGATTAGAACGCTCTTAAACTGAACATTCTAATGCTGATGTCACAATCACTAGAATGCTCTTATCTGAATGTTCTAATGCTGATGTCACAATCACTAGAATGCTCTTAACTGAACATTCTAATGCTGATGTCACAATCACTAGAATGCTCTTAACTGAACATTCTAATGCTGATGTCACGATCGCTGCTGGTGGCTGAAAGCGGCGGAGTTCTAGAACACTGACTTAGAATTAGAATTCTGAAATGAAACATTCCAAAGGAAATCCAGCTCTT
>NW_026986514.1:7500-19286 GCF_018555375.3 Anguilla rostrata
CCTAACCCTAACCCTAGCCCTAACCCTAACCCTAACCCTCACCCACGGGTGGCCTAACCCTAACCCTAACCCTAACCCTAACCCTAACCCTAACCCTAACCCTAACCCTAACCCTAGCCCTAACCCTAGGCCTAACCCTAACCCTCACCCACAGGTGGCCTAACCCTAACCCTAACCATAGCCCTAACCCTAACCCTAACCCTAGGCCTAACCCTAACCCTCAACCAGGGTGGCCTAACCCTAACCCTAACCTAAACATAGGCCTAACCCTAACCCTAACCCTAACCTCACCACAGGTGGCCTAACCCTAACCCTAACCATAGCCCTAACCCTCACCACAGGTGGCCTAACCCTAACCCTAACCATAGCCCTAACATTAACCCTAACCCAACCCTAACCATAGCCCTAACCCAGACCCTAACCCTAACCATAACCCTAGCCCTAACCCTAACCCTCACCCACAGATGGCCTAACCCTAACCCTAACCATAGCCCTAACCCTATCCACAGGTGGCCTAACCCTAACCCTAACCCTAACCCTAACATAACCCTAACCCAAACCATAGCCTAACCCTAACCCTAACATTAACCCTAACCCTAACCATAGCCCTAACCCTAACCCTAACCCTAACCATAACCTAGCCCTAACCCTCACCCACAGAGGCCTAACCCTAACCTAGCCATAACCCTAACCCTAACCTAACCCTAGGCCTAACCCTAACCTAACCCTAACCATAGCCCTAACCCTAATCCTAACCTAACCATAGCCAACCCTAACCCTAACCCTCATCATGGGTGGCCTAACCCTAACCCAAACCCTAACCCTAACCATAGCCCTAACCCTAACCCTATCACTAACCCTAACCCTAGCCCTAACACTAACCCTAACCCTAGCCCTAACACTAACCCTAACCCTACCCCTAGCGCAAGCCCTAACCCTGACCCTCATCAACGGGTGGCCTAACCCTAACACTAACCCTAACCATAGCCCTAACCCTAACCCTAACCCTAACCATAGCCCTAACCCTAACCCTAACCCTCACTCATGGGTGGCCTAACCCTAACCCAAACCCTAACCCTAACCATAGCCCTAACCCTAACCCTATCACTAACCCTAACCCTAGCCCTAACACTAACCCTAACCCTACCCCTAGCGCAAGCCCTAACCCTAACCCTCATCAACGGGTGGCCTAACCCTAACCCTAACCCTAACCCTAACCCTAACCATAACCCTAGCCCTAACCCTAACCCTCACCCACAGATGGCCTAACCCTAACCCTAACCCTAGGCCTAACCTTAACCCTAGCCCTAACCATATCCCTATACCTAACCATAGCCATAACCCTAACCCTAACCCTAGGCCTAACCCTAACCCTAGCCCTAACCCTAACCATAGCCCTAACCCTAACCCTAACCATAGCCCTAACCGTAACCCTAACCCTAACCATAACTCCAGCCCTAACCCTAACCCTAACCCTAACCATAGCCCTAACCCTAACCCTAACCATAGCCCTAACCCTAACCCTAACCCTAACCCTAACCATAACCCTCACCCACAGATGGCCTAACCCTAACCCTAACCCTAACCATAGCCATAACCCTAACCTAACCCTAACCCTAGCCCGAGCCTTAACCCAAACCCTAACCCTAGGCCTATCCTTAACCCTAACCCTAACCCTAACCCTAAACCTAACCCAAGGCCTATCCAAACCCTAACCCTAACCATAAAACTAACCCTAGCCCAAACCCTAACAATAACCCTAGCCCTAGCCCTAGCCCTAACCCTAACCTTAACCTTGGCCCTAGCCCTAACCCTAACCCTAACACTCACCCACGGGTGGCCTAACCCTAACCCTACCACTAGCCCTACCCTAACCCAAAATATAACCCTAGCCCTTGCCCTATCCTTAACCCCAACCCTAACCCGAGCCATAGCCCTAGCCCTATCCCTAACCATAACCCTAGCCCTAGCCCTAGCCATCAGGGTAGCCCTAACCCTAACCCTAACCCTAACCCTAACCCTAACCTTAACCCTAACCCTAACCCTAGGCCTAACCCTAACCCTAGGCCAATCCTTAAACCTAACCCTAACGCTAACCCTAGCCTTAACCCTAACCCTAACCCTAACCCGGGCCCCAGCCCTAGCCCTAACCCTGGCCAATCCTTAAACCTAAACCTAACCCTAACCCTAGCCATAGCCTTAACCCTAACCCTAACCCTAGGCCTATCCTTAACCCTAACTTTAGCTTTAGCCCAAACCTTACCCTAACCATAGGCATATCCTTAACCCTAGCCCTAACCCTAACCCTAGGCCTATCCTTAAACCTAACCCTAACCCTAACCCTAAACCTAACCCAAGGCCTATCCATATCCCTAACCCTAACCCTAGCCCTAGCCCTAGCCCTAACCCTAACCCTAACCCTAACCCGAGCCCTAGCCCTAGCCCTAGCCCTAACCCAATCCCTAGCCCTTGCCTAGCCCTAGCCCAAGCCCTAAGCCTAAAACTTGCCCTGGCCCTAGGCCCACGAGAGGGAGAGTGCTCCGAAAAAATAAGAGTGCCACGGGGGACCAGTTGCACGAGAGGGAGCGTGCTCCGAAAAATATCAGAGTGCCACGGGGCACCAGTTGCATGAGAGGGAGAGTGCTCCGAAAAAATAACAGAGTGCCACGGGGGACCAGTTGCACGAGAGAGAGCGATAGAGAGAGAGGGAGAGTGAGCTCAGAAAAATGACAAAGTGCCACGTGTGACCAGTTGCACGAGAGGGAGAGTGCTCCGAAAAATATCAGAGTGCCACGGGGGACCAGTTGCACGAGAGGGAGCGTACTCCGAAAAATATCCGAGTGCCACGGGTGAGCAGTTGCACGAGAGCGAGAGTGAGCGCTCAGAAAAATGACAAAGTGCAACGGGTGACCAGTTGCACGAGAGGGAGAGTGCTCCGAAAAATATCAGAGTGCCACGGGGGGCCAGTTGCACGAGCGGGACAGTGCTCCGAAAATTATCAGAGTTCCACGTGGGACCAGTTGCACGAGAGAGAGAGATAGAAAGAGAGAGAGAGAGAGAGATGGAGCTCAGAGAAATGACAAAGTGCCACGGGTGACCAGGTGCATGAGAGCGAGCGCTCCGAAAAAATGTCAGAGTTCCACGGGGGACCAGTTGCACGAGAGGGATAGTGCTCCGAAATATATCAGAGTGCCACGGGGGACCAGTTGCACGAGAGGGAGAGTGCTCCGAAAAATATCAGAGTGCCACGGGGGACCAGTTGCACGAGAGAGAGCAATAGAGAGAGACAGAGAGCGAGCTCAGAAAAATGACAAAGTGCCACGGGTGGCCAGTTGCACACGAGAGAGAGTGCTCCGAAAAATATCAGAGTGCCTCGGGGGACCAGTTGCACGAGAGGGAGCGTGCTCCGAAAAATATCTGAGTTCCACGGGGGACCAGTTGCTCGAGAGGGAGAGTGCTCCGAAAAATATCGGAGCGCCACGGGGGACCAGTTGCACGAGAGGGAGAGTGCTCCGAAAAATACCAGCGTGCCACGGGTGACCAGTTGCACGAGAGGGAGAGTGCTCCAAAAAATATCGGAGCGCCACGGGGGACCAGTTGCACGAGAGGGAGAGTGCTCCGAAAAATATCAGCGTGCCACGGGTGACCAGTTGCACGAGAGGGAGAGTGCTCCAAAAAATATCGGAGCGCCACGGGGGACCAGTTGCACGAGAGGGAGAGTGCTCCGAAAAATATCAGCGTGCCACGGGTGACCAGTTGCACGAGAGGGAGAGTGCTCCGAAAAATATCTGATTTTCACGGGGGATCAGTTGCACGAGAGGGAGAGTGCTCCGAAAAATATCAGAGTTCCACGGGGGACCAGTTGCACGAGAGGGAGAGTGCTCCGAAAAATATCAGAGTTCCACGGGGGACCAGTGTGCACGAGAGGAGCGTCTCCGAAAAATATCAGCGTGACCGGGTGACCAGTTGCCGAGAGGAGCGCGCTCCAAAAATATCAAGATGCCACGGGGGACCAGTTGCCGAGAGGGAGAGTGCTCCGAAAACATCAGAGTGCCGGTGACAGGCGGAGGAGTGCCGAGAGAGACGAGAGAGAGAGAGAGAGGGAGAGAGGAGCGAGCGAGCTCAGAGAAATGACAAAGTGCCACGGGTGACCAGTGCACGAGAGCTAGCGCTCAGAAAAAAAAAAAAAAAAATGACAAAGTGCCGGGGTGACCAGTTGCACGAGAGGGAGAGTGCTTGAAAAAATTTCAGAGTGCCACGGGGGGACCAGTTGTTGCGCAAAACGTGTACGTTTTTTGCTCACAGCTATGCAAAAAAAACGATTTTTTTTTAGCCTTTAGAGATAGGAAAAACCAATTCTGTCTGGCTGAAAGGCACAGGCAGATTTATAGGAGAGCGAAGAAAAAGACCTCAAAACAGCGGAGAAAAATTCAAAGTCTCACACTCTAGCTCTCTTTTGATGACTGGAAGTCCCTCCCCACCCTGGAAGGGCTCTCGCGCGCCTGGCTGGATGACAACCGGGCCGATGCTGCGAGCGGTTCTGGCCGCCTGGGGAGGCTTTATTGGGGGCTGGCACCGGGCCCGCCCGGCCGGTAGACGCCCGGATGCCCCCGCCGGACCGGCGTCGTGCCGGTGGGACCCCGCTGCGACCCCCTGAGGCGGAGCGAGGACCGAGTCGGCCGGAAACCATCAGAAGCTGTCCGATCCAGCCCCGGAGGGGCAGGAAAAAGGGGGGGGGGGGGGGGGGGGGGGGGGGGGGGGGGGGGGGGGGGGGGGGGGGGGGGGGGGGGGGGGGGGGGGGGGGGGGGGGGGGGGGGGGGGGGGGGGGGGGGGGGGGGGGGGGGGGGGGGGGGGGGGGGGGGGGGGGGGGGGGGGGGGGGGGGGGGGGGGGGGGGGGGGGGGGGGGGGGGGGGGGGGGGGGGGGGGGGGGGGGGGGGGGGGGGGGGGGGGGGGGGGGGGGGGGGGGGGGGGGGGGGGGGGGGGGGGGGGGGGGGGGGGGGGGGGGGGGGGGGGGGGGGGGGGAGAAGGGAGAGGGGGGGGGGGGAGAGGGAGGGGGGGGGGCAGATGGTGACGGAGAATAAGGGGGAAAGGGCCCCCCGCTCTCCGACAAACCCCCGGCCCCCGGGCTGAGAGCGGTTTTTCCTGTCGCCCTCCCCGTCCCAGGAAAAAAAAGGGTCTTTTCGCCCCAAGAGTAGGCTCCGCCCGAGGCGCCGCCGCCCCGCGGGGCCCGGGCAGGGGCCCACCCCTAGCCCCCTCGGTTCCGATAAAAAAAGAAGGGCGGTACCGGGGTTTATCCTGCCAGTGATATGCTGTCTCAAAAAATTTAACCTGATGTTAAGTACACACGGCCCGGGAAGTGAAACTGCGAAGGGTCATTTAAAACAGTTATGGTTTTTTGATCCTCCAACGTTACTGGATAACTGTGGCATTTAGAGCTAATAATTTGGAAAGGCGCTGACCCTCCCAGGGGAGCGGTGCAAATTTTCAGACCCAAAAAACCCCTCCGGGGGTGCCTCGCGCGCCCCCGGCCCCTTTGGTTTACTCTAGATAACCTCGGGCCGATTTGCACCCCTCCGTGGCGGTGACTTCATTTGAATGTTGCTATAAACTTTCGGAAAGGTACTTTCGCGCCTAACATGGTGACCCGGGGAACGGGGATCAGGGTTCGGGTTCGGGAGGGAAGCCTGAGAAACGGCTACCCCACAAGGAAGGCAGCAGCGCGGGAAATTACCCACTCCCGACTCGGGAGGTAGTGAGAAAAATAACAATACAGGACTCTTTCGAAGGCCCTGTAATTTGGGAATTGGGGCACTTTAAATTTTTAAAAGGGGAAATCCATGGAGGGCAAGTCTGGTGCGCACCCGCGGAAATCCAGCCCCAAAGCGTATAAAGTTGTGCAGTAAAAAGCTGTAGTTGGATCTTGGGATCAAAGCTGCGGTCCCCCGCGAGGCGAGCTACCGCCTGCCCCAGCCTGCTCCGGGCCCCCTCGTTTGGCTCTTAGCTGATGTCCCCGGGGTCGAAGCGTTTACTTTGAAAAAATTAGAGGTTAAAAGCAGGCCCGGTGCCAAATACGCAGCTAGGAATAATGGAAGGACTCGGTTTATTTGTGGGTTTCCAGAACTGGGGCCATTTTTTAAGAGGGACCCGGGGCATGTATTGTGCCGTAGAGGGAATTTTTGGCCGGCGCAGAGGGAGGGAAAAGCGAAAAGCATTTGCCCAAGAATGTTTTCATAATCAAAAAGAAAGTGGGGGAAGGTTCGAAGACGACCCAGATCCCGTGTATTTCCGCCCATAAACGATGCCCCCTAGATCCGCGGCGTATTCCCATGCCCCGCGGGCAGCGTCGGGAAAACCCCAAAGCTTTGGGCCGGGGGGATATGGTTGCAAAGCTAAAACTTAAAGGAATTGGGGGAAAGGGCACCCCCAGGAGGGGGCCCCTGGGTTAAATTTTGATAAAAAAGGGGAAAAACCTCACCCGGGGAAGGGAAAAGGGGTTTGGGACAGATTGATAGCTCTTTCTCGATTCGGGGTTTGGTGGGCATGGCCTTTTGTTGGTGGAGGATTGTCGGGTTTAAATTTCCGATAACGAACGAGATGGCATGCTACTAGTTACCGGCCCCGGCGGCCGGCGCCCAAACTTCTTAGAGGGAAGTGGGTTCGCCACACGAGATGAGCAATAAAAAGGTCTGTGAGCCCTAGATTCGGGGCGCCCCGCGCGCCCCACTGAGTGGATCAGGTGTGTTTACCCTTCGGGCCCACAGGCGCGGGTAACCCGCTGAAACCCACGTGATAAAGGGGTGGGATTTTAATTATTCCCCTACGAGGGGAAATTCCCAGAAAACGGGGGATAAGCTCGCGTTGTTAAGCCCGCCCTTTGACAAACGCCCGTCGTACTACCCATGGATGGGTTTAGTGAGTCCGGATCGGCCCGCGGGTGGTCACGGCCCTGGCGGGGGCCGAGAGCGATCAAAATGGGCAAAACTAGAGGAAGAAAAGTCCCTTAAAAGTTTTCCCAGTGAAACCTGCGGAAGGAAATTAACGGGAAAGCCTGGGACCCGGGCCTGAGCGAGCGAACCGGCGCCTCCCTTTCCTCCCGCGGGATGCCCCGCGGCCTCCCACACAAGCCCGGGTGGGGCCCAACCCGCACGCCTCCGAGCCCCCCCGGGGCCCCGGTTTTTTGGGCCCCGACCCCGCCGTGGAAGACCGGGCGCCCGAACCCCCCCCCGCTCCGGCAGTGTAAAAGAGGCGGTGCGGCGGGCGCCCCGTTCCCCCGGGTACCTAGCCAATCTACCGTCCCCGGCGGGGGCGGTGGTTTAAGGACCGCGTCCCGGCCCCGGGGGAGGCCCGGAACGGGCCCGGGCAGCCTGTCGTACAAGACACAACGAAGAAAAAAAAACCCTGTCTTGAGTTCCAGCTGCTTGGTTGAGAAAAAAAAAAAAAAAAAAAGTATGACTCTTGCGGTGGACACCGGCTGTGGTCGGAAACGCAGTAGCTGCGGAATTTTAAAGTGAATTGCAGGACAATTGTATCGGCCCTCGAACGCACTTGGGCCCCGGTTTTTTTTCCCGGGGTACGCCCGTCTGAGGTCGCTTTACCACGATCGGGTCCTCTCCCCCCGCAGGGAGAGGGCCCGCGGCTGGGGTCGTGCAGGGGTCCCGGGGAGAGGGTCCCACCCTCCCCCCGGTCTGCCCTTCGCCCCCTAAGCGCAGACCTCCTGGGTTTCCCCCCGGGCACAGGTTTCGGGGGGAAACCCCCCACCCTCGCCGTCGCCCCCTCGCCCCTTCTCGGAAGGGCGCGGGGTTCCGCCCCCGCTCGAACGGCGCGGCTGCCCCGGGGTCTCGCCATCCCGCCCGCCCGTGCTCGCGCCGGAGGTGGTCCCGGAGCAGTTGGGGCGGCTGGGCCCCGCGGGGGGGAAAGGGTAACCCCCCCCTTCCAGGTCCGGAGAGAGGAGCGCCGGGGGGCGACGAGAGCGGCCGCCAGAGGGTCCCCCGGGCCCCCACTTCTGATACGACTCGATCGGGACGCGGCGACCCGGTTTTAAAGCTATAAAGCGGAGGAAAAGAAACAAACCCAGGATTCCCTCGTAACGGCGAAGTGAAGGGGGGAGCCCCCAGCCCCGAATCCCCCGTCCGGCGAGGTGGGAAATTGGCGTAGGAAGACGTTCCCCCGGGGGACGATCGGGGGCCTGAGTATTCTGATCGGGGTCAGAGTGGACGGTGGGGCCGGGAAGGGCCCACGTCGCGCGGGGCCGGTCTTCTCGAGTCGGGTTTTTTGGGATGCCCCCAAAAGCGGGTGGTAAATTTCCATTAAGGCAAAAATTACGGACGGCCCGATAGTCAAAGACGAAGGGAAATTTTGAAGAATTTTAAAAGAGAGGTTAAAGAGGGCGGAAACCGTTGAGAGGAAAACGGGTGGGGCCGCGCAGCCCCCGGGAGGATTCAATCGGCGGGCCCGGCGGCCGGCCGGGGTCGCGGATCCCCGTGGGACCCCCCCCCCGGGGCCGGACCCCCCCCCCCGCCGGGGCATTCTCCGCGGGGGGTGCGCCGCGCCCGGTTTCCGGGTCGGTTGGGAAAGGGGCCCCGAGGGGAAGGTGGCCGTGCCTCGGCGCGAGCTTTTAAAGCCCCTCCCCCAGCCCTCGCCGCCCCCCCCCGGGCCCGGGGGGGAAAACGCCCCGCCGCCGCGCCCCCCGGCCGGCCCCCCCGGCCCCCGCCCCCCCGGGGGGGGGGGGTGCCCGGCGGGGCCCTCCGTCGGGACGGGGCCCCCCGCCTCCGACGGGGACTGTGGGACCGGGTGGGACTGTCCTCAGTGCGCCCCCGACCGCGTCGCCCCGCCGGGCGGGGACCCGGCCAGTCCCGGGGCGCCCGGGGGTCTGCGGCAAAGTCGGCAACCACCCGCCCGCTTGAACAGGGAAAAAAAGGGATTTCTAACGCGCGCGGGGGTCGAGGGTTTCCTCGAAACCCCGGGGCGCAATGAAGTGGGGGCCCGGGCCGCGCCGGCGAGGTGGGACCCCCGGCCCCCCCCTCGCCCTGGGCCGGGGGGGGAAACCGGGGGGGCGCCCCAAGGGCCCCGTCTCGCCGCTCTGTCGGGGAGGTGGAGGTGAGGGGCGGTGCGATAGGACCGAAAGTGGTGAACTATGCCGGGCAGGGCGAACCCCAAGGAAACTCTGGTGGGGTCCGCGGGCGGTCCTGACGTGCAAAGGGTTTCCCGACTGGGTATGGGGAAAAAAGACTAATCGAACCATTAGTAGTGGTTCCCCCCCAAAGTTTCCCCCAGGATGCTTTGGGGCTCGAGTCTGCAGTTTTATCTGTTAAAACGAATGTTAGGAGGTTTGGGGCCCAAACGATCTCAACCCATTCTCAACTTTAATGGGTTAGAAGCCCGGTGCTGGCTTTGGAGCCGGGCGTGGAAGCGGCCGCTAGTGGCCCCTTTTGGTAAGCAGAAAAGGCGCGCGGTGAACCGAACGCCGGGTTAAGGCGCCCCCCTTTCCGAGCTCATCGACCCAGAAAAGGTGTGGGGGATATAGACAGCAGGACGGTGGCAGGAAGTCGGAACCCGCTAAGGGGTTTTTTGTAAACAAATACCTGCCGAATAAATAGCCCTGAAAATGGATGGCGTGGGCGTCGGGCCCATTTCCCGGCCGCGCCGGCCGGGAGCCGGGGGGCTACCCGCGCGAGAGGAGGGGCCCCCCGGTGAGCCGGAAGCCTAGGCGCGGGGCCCGGGTGGAGCGCGGGGTGCAGATCTTGGTGGGGGATAGCAAATATTCAACGAGAAATTTGAAAAGGGCCCAAGTGGAGAAGGTTCATGTGAAAAAGGTGGGAAAATGGTCAGTCGGTCTAAGAAATAGGCGAACGTTTTGGAAGGAGGGGCGATGGCCTCCGTCGCCCCCCGGCGACCCAAAGGGAGTCGGGTTCAGATCCCCTCCGGAGTGGGGGGGGCGGGCGCCGCGAGGCGTCCAGTGCGGTGCGCAAACCTTTCCCGGGGCCGGCGGGAGCCCCGGGGGGGGTTCTTTTCTTTGGACGGGCGGGCGCCCTGGAAGGGTTCGCCCCCAGGAGGGGCCCGAGCCTTGGAAACGTCGCGGTTCCGGGGGGTCCGTGGTCTGCGGCCCTTTAAAAATCCGGGGGGAAAATGGTTGTAATCTCGCGCCGGGCGTACCCCTATCCGCGGCAGGTCTCCAAAGGGAACGCCTTGGCATGTTAGAAAAAGGAGGTAAGGAAGCGGCAAATCGATCCGAACTTCGGGGAAGGATTGGCTCTAAGGGTGGGCGGTCGGGCGGGGTGCGAAGCGGGGCTGGGCGCGAGGCGGCTGGGCGAGGGGCCCCCCCGTGCCCCCCCTCCCCCCGCGGGAAAGGGCCCCCGGGCCCGCCCGCCCCTTTCCCTTCCCCTTTTCCCGAGAAGGGGAAATGTGGAGCGCGCGGCGGCGTCACCGGGGGACTCCCCGGGAAAGGGGGGCCGGCGGGGAGGGGTGGGGCGGGAGGGGCGGCGACTTTTGGACGCGCGCCGGGCCCCCCCTTCTCGCGGACCCCCAGCTGCGGCGCGCGCCCGGGGCCCCACGGCCGTCCGGCCCGCCCCGGCGGCGCTAGGCTGCTTAGAATGGTGCGGCCAGGGGAATCCGACGTTTAAAAAACAAAGCATCGCGAAGGGCCCCCGGCGGGTGTTTACGCGATGTGATTTCTGCCCAGTGTTGAATGTAAAGTGAAGAAATTCAATGAAGCGCGGGGTTTAAAGGCGGGGGTAATAGATCCCAAAGGGAGCCAAATGCCCGTATTTAAAGTGACGCGCATGAAGGGGTGAAAGAGATTCCCACTGTCCCACCTACTATTAGCGAAACCACAGCCAAGGGAACGGGTTTAGAATCAGCGGGGAAAGAAGACCCTGTGAGCTTGACTCTAGTCTGGCATGTGAAGAGACAGAGAGGTGTTTTGAATAAGTGGGAGGCCTCGGCCGCGGTGAAATCATACTCTTACGTTTTTTTTTACTTAAACCGGTGAGGCGGGGAGGCGAGCCCGAGCGGGCTCTCGCTTTTGGCGTCAAAGCGCCGGCTCGCCCCGGGGCGCCGCTCGGGGACAGTGGCAGGTGGGGAGGTTTGATGGGGCGGTACACCTGTCAAACGGTTTAACGCAGGTTGTCCTAAGGCGAGTCAGGGGAGGACAGAAAAACCTCCCGTGGGGCAGAAGGGCAAAAGGGCCCCTTGATCTTTATTTTTTAGATGAATACAGACCGTGAAAGCGGGGGGCCTCACATCCTTTCGACTTTTTGGGTTTTAAGCAGGAGGTTCAGAAAAGTTACCACAGGGATAACTGGTTGTGGCGGCAAAACTTCATTTGCGGGACGTCGCTTTTTGACCTTCGATGTTTGGCTCTTCCTATCATTGTGAAGCAGAATTCACCCGCGTTGGATTGTTTTACCCACTAAAAGGGAACGTTGGGGTGGGTTTTGACTGTAGGGTTAAATTTACCCTAAGATGAGGTTGTTGAATAGTAATCCTCTCAGTACGAGAGGAACCGCAGGTTCAGACATTTGGTGTATGTGCTTGGCTGAGGAGCCAATGGTGCGAAGTACCATCTGTTTGGGGTTATGACCTGAACGCCCCAAGTTCAGAATCCCCCCCTAAACGCAAACGATACCCTTGCGCGCGGGATCTCCGGTTGGCCCGGGATAGCGGCCCCTCCGGGGCCGGTGCGGAGCGCCGCTGTGTCAGGGTTGGGGGAGCGGACACACGAGGGGCGCCGCTCTTTTTGAGACGCACCCCAGTTTTGGGGAAAAAAGGTGCAAATCATTTTGTAGACG
>NW_026986515.1:0-45423 GCF_018555375.3 Anguilla rostrata
ATCAGTTGTGGTGTTCTCATACAGCCACTAGATGGCGATGCAGTGTAATTCCAGTTGATGCCGTAGTTCAGTGGTACTCACTAGTTTTCTTAGGAGAGCCACTTATGAGTAAGAAGAGCAAGAATGATTGGGATGGCAGGTATGCCATCCCGCCAAGTTACGCCTTGGCGGGGGCATGCCCCATACCTATACAGCACCGAGAGTTTGGCACTTTTCAGGGTTCCCCACAGAAATAATCACAACAGCCACAGACACTCAGCCCTTAAAAACATTAAATTCTGTACATTCTGACCCCATTTCAACAGACAGATTTCATAAACAACTTCACATGTCCACACAATAAAGCCCCAAACTAAGGGGATTTTGTGTTTTCTCCTTCTTCTCCTTCTTCTTCTTCTCTTTCTTCTTCTTCTTCTACTTCTTCTTCTCATTCTTATTTTTCCTGCCGCCTATCCCACTAATAACATGTCTCCCATTGGACATTTTACCGACACCCGCCAAATCTTCACCTACACGACCCAATGAAAAACTCGCATACACACGCAAAATACCCATACCTTTTTACTCTGAAACATTTCCAATACAAACAGCTAGTCCGCCTGTGGCCTAGTGGGTAAGGTTACAGTCTTGTGAACACAGGGTCTGAGGTTCAAGCCCAGCTAGGAACGTGTTTCTTTAACCTGCTTTTAATAATTGTCTACTACTTCTCAGTTATTGCTTTTGCACCATATCTACCTGCCGTTAACCGAACGTACACTGAATTATGACGTACCGTCTGCACATTCAGTTATTAACCGGCTACAATATTGCAAAGCCATATGGATTCAACCGGAGCTCTTCTGTGCTTAATGGCCTGTGTTCTTTAAAACCACGGACAGATTTGCTAATGATATTTCACGCATTGCATAGCTATGTCATGGTGCTGCACTAACTAAGTCACAGACTGGTAAACCTCCGGTTGAAGGATTGAATACCGCCTCGCCCTCAGGCAGATAATTCCCTCTTTTACACTAACGTTTTCTTACGCTTTTATATTTTCTTTACCAAAACTCGCTCACGGCCACCCATATGCATTTCATGACGGCAAATGTATTCCTTTTATTTAAAAAGTTACACCAGTTGACCACCCAATCAAAAACTCGCATACACAGGCAAAATACCCATACCTTCTTACTCTGAAACATTTCGAGGTTTAATAGCTAATCTGCTTGTGGCCTAGTGGGTAAGGTTACAGTCTTGGGAACACGGGATCCTAGGTTCAAGCCCAGCTAGGGACAAGTTTCTTTAACCTGCTTTTACCCTCACTAATAACGTTCTCTTACGCTTATATTTGCTTTACCAAAACTCACTCATGGCCACCCGTATGCATTTCATGACGGCAAATGTATTCCTTTTATTAAAAAGTCACACCAGTTCACAGCTGTGCCATTTCTACTAACTACATTTCATCACTTGGCTACTGTACAAAACCTTCTTATCAGCAAACGGCACGTTTCTACATTCATGTTACCTCGCCCTGTTCTCTATCTAGCCACATACAAACAATTACTACGTCTGTCCGTTCTGCAACTCCCCATTAAAACATTACATTTAAAAACATGATTCACTCATAATTATAACTACTAGTACTGAACATGAAAAAAACACAGCAGTGCAAATACATTTCACACGCTACTTAACCCTCCACTTGATCAGTTAGCGCTTTATAGCGACTGTTATATATACCGTTCGATAAGGAATATAAGCTCGCTCATGGTCATTCCATTTACTTCGCACTATACTCCGTCATCATGTCAACCTTCACCTACATGCCCATTCTGCTAAAAACATATTGTTTCAACTACGCAATTTCGTCATTTCATCCTAATTTCTCTCACACTGTTGTTATTTTCTCATATGCAAAGCCTGCTGGGACATGCGTCTGCTCCTATTCTCCACTATCATGTTTTCCGGTTCTAGTTTAGCTAAACAGCGAAGAGGATTCCCACCTGCAGATAAGCCTCTCAAAATGCTTTATAAACCTTACAAACACTAAAAGTGCATCTCCATGAAATAACAGACAACGGAGCAGGACAGAAGGCTACACAAGTTGCGACCTAGGGAGTTATAATTCTACGGGCTTGCTGATTCTTTTGTCAGTCAAGGCTCGTTGGATGGACGTCAAATCTGTGAGTACATACACTGGCCATATTTCATCTGCGTTCCTAATGCGTTTACGCTTACGTCACTGCATCCTTTCTCACTGCCACTGTTTTTACATAGCCTATATAGCAAACCGGAACTGCTGAACGGTACACGCTCATCAGACTGTACGAATTCACACAACGATAGCCATAATCCACAACCGTTTCTTACAGGGTCGCATTTCTCACTCTCATAATAAAACGCTTTGCAAAAAGAAATGATATCTCTTAAAAAAACACGTTTTCAACGTACAAAAATGCCAAGTTACTCAAAAGTATTGATATCAAAATGACGCCAAGTTACGGTACTACAAACAATATAGGCTATCTTGCCTCACTGAAAATAAGATGTATTCCAAAGCAATGCTACCCAATATTTCCTCAATTCTTTCAAGTCACTTGGCCCTGTGTGTATAAGCATGCAGTACATGGACAGGCCAAACCTATGTGTGGATGGCTTTCTCACAGTCAAGATTGATTGAATAGGCGTCTATATGTTCAATTTGTATTGGTATGTATGTATTTCGCTGTCCAGCCTTTCTGTTGCGTGAATGATTGTATGTTTCTTGGTATAAATGTCTGTTTGTAAATGTGAATGTGACATGCTGCGAGGGAAATGTCCCCATGGGGATAAAGAAGTTATCCATGTATGTATGTACAATATGTATTTCACATGCAGTATTTATTGTACGTAGCAAATATACAATCACTTGTACATTTACTGAAATTCAGTTCAGAAGCAAGTAGAAACATATGTTTTCTGGAGAAATATGCTTCCTGTAGTTATTGACCAGCAGTTTTCCACATGAATTTCAATGTGTTCCATGAGGCAATTCGAAATATTTGACACTTTGATCTGACACAAAGTTTGCATGACATTGTAAAATGGTAAGATTACAAAACACAGGGCCAAGTGACTTGAAAGAATTGAGGAAATGTTGGGTAGCATTGCTTTGAATTACATCTTATTTAATTTCGGTGAGGCAAGATAGCCTATATTGTTTGTAGTACCGTAACTTGGCGTCATTTTGATATCAATACTTTTAATGGCCTGGACTGGTCTAGTATGTGTGAGTAACTTGGCGTTTTTGTACATTGAAAACGTGTTTTTTTTTAATGAGATATCATTTCATTTTGCAAAGCGTTTTATTATGAGAGTGAGAAATGCGAAGTGACCCTGTAAGAAACTGTTGTGGATTATGGCTATCCTTGTGTGAATTTGTACAGTCTGATGAGCGTGTACCGTTTAGCAGTTTCGGTTTGCTATATATGTAAAACAGTGGCTGTGACAAAGGGTGTGGTGGCGTAAGTGTAAACGCATCAGAAACGCAGGTGAAATATGGCCAGTGTATGTACTGACGGATTTGACGGCCATCCAACGAGCCTTGATTGACAAAAGAATCAGCAAGCCCGTAGAATTAGAGCTCCCTAGGTCGCAACTTGTGTACCCTGCTGTCCTGCTCCGTTGTCTGTTATTTTGTGGAGATGCACTTTTAGTGTTTGTAAGGTTTGTAAGGCATTTTGATAGGCTTATCTGCAGGTGGGAATCCTGTTCGCTGCTTTGCTCAGCTAGAACCGGAAAGCTTGATAGTGGAGAATAGGAGCAGACGCATATGTCCCAGTACGGTTTGCATATGAGAAAATAACAACAGTGTGAGAGAAATTAGGATGAAATGATGAAATTGCGTAGTTGAAACAATATGTTTTTAGCAGAATGGGCATGTAGGTGAAGGTTGACATGATCACAGACTATAGTGCGGAGTAAATAAAGTGACCACGAGTGAGCTTAGTTTCCTTATGGAACGGTATATATAACAGTCGGTAGAAAGCATTAGCTATTAAAGTGGAGGGTTAAGTAATGTGTGAAATCTATTGCACTAATGTGCTTTTCTCATGTTCAGTACTAGTAGTTATACTTATGAGTGAGTCATGATTTTAAATGTAATGTTTTAATGGGGAGTTGCAGAACGTAAATATGTAGTAATTGTTTGTATGTGGCTAGATAGAGAACAGGGCGAGGTAACATGAATGTACAAATGTGGCGTTTGCTGATAAGAAGGTTTTGTACGGTAGCCAAGTGAAGAAATATAGTTAGTAGAAATGGCACAGTGGTGAACTGGTGTAACTTTTTAATAAAAGGAATACATTTGCCATCATGAAATGCATACGAGTGGCCGTGAGTGAGTTTTGGTAAAGAAAATATAAAAGCCTAAGAAAACGTTAGTGTAAAAGAGGAAATTACCTGCCTGAGGGCGAGGCGGGATTCAATCCGATATGGTGCAAAAGCAATAATTGAGAAGTAGTAGACAATTATTAGTGAGTGTAAAAGCAGGTTACATGTCCCTAGCTGGGCTTGAACCAGCTACCTCTTGTTCCCAAGACTGTAACCTTACCCACTAGGCCACAGGCAAATTAGCTGTTAAAACTGGAAATGTTTCAGAGTAAAAAGGAATGGGTATTTTGTGTGTGTATGCGAGTTTTTGATTGGGTCGTGAGGGTGAGGATTTGGCTGGTGTCGGCAAAATGTCCAATGGGGAGACATGTTGTTAGTGGGATAGGCGGCAGGAAAAATAAGAATGAGAAGAAGAAGAAGAAGAAGAGAAGGAGAAAATGCAAAATCCCCTTAGTTTGGGGCTTTATTGTGTGGACATGTGAAGTTGTTTATGAAATGTGTCTGTTGAAATGGGGTCAGAATGTACAGAATTGAATGTTTTTAAGGGCTGAGTGTCTGTGGCTGTTGTGGTTATTTCTGTGGGGAACCCTGAAAAGTGCCAAACTCTCGGTGCTGTATAGGTATGGGGCATGCCCCCGCCAAGGCGTAACTTGGCGGGATGGCATACCTGCCATCCCAATGTACTGTGATAGGCGAACATCACTCAGCTGAGCCATCAGCTGATTCAGCCGGAGCGTTTGCCTCGTGGCCTGCCAGAACTACGCGATGCTCCATATTTGCCAGAAAAATAAGCTAATATTCCCTGTTTTGCATGAGGGTGCAGCCATCTTGGAACAAGCTACTTCCTCTCATAGCGATCTGGTTGGGCTTGCCCCTGGGTCGACGGTACTGCTGCCCCCGGTGCCGGACGGTCAGGCGGAGAGTAACGTTTGTGCCTGAGGACATCAAGCTGATGCCTGATCACCTCTCCCCTGCACTCTCTGAGCCTGAATGGCACAAGTGAATTTGTACATGTGCGTGTGTTTTTACATGTACATATATACTCCATAACTTTTTATTGCACTTTTTTTACTGCATTTTTAAAAAAATTGTTTATTTGAATTTCAGTTGTATGTGACGTCAGGTCATTGAGTATATTATCTCCCATCTGTTTTTGATGTTGATTGACAATATGCCCAGAAATTAATTGCTCCTCGGGAATAAATAAAGTTTATTGAATTGAACATCATTGGCATTAGTTGTGGCTGCACACTTCTTATTGCTAGATGGCTGACTTTCATTGAGCTCAACAATGAATTGGGAGGAAAGAAACAAAACAGAAAAAAAGGAACAAAGGGACCTGTTGTATTGCCCCAGGGTGCTCACATGGGTCTTGCTACACAATACCTATTCATTTTCACGAACTGCCTCTGACGAGACCGCAACCACTGAGCTGCTGGCTCCTCTGAAATGGAAGAGTCCACCTGTGGGACGGGGCGATGGATCTGCAGTGATGATTTGTTCTTCAGACCACAAACAGACTGAAGCCAGACGCTGTGGTTGGGCGGGAGGGCAAAATTAGCAATTAACTTATCTACAGTATGTCAGATATCAAGTGTTTAGATTATTGGCCTCAGAGAGAGAAACAGTGAACTGGATACAATATTGGCTTGAAGAATGCTGCCTACCCTCCACTCCACGAACATTAAAGGAAACGTCCTTTACGCCAGTCTGATACCCTAATCTAGGCAGGCGATCTATGGGTCCCACCTCCTGCAGAGTTTGTCTCAGGAGAGAGGACAAAGCTATTTATGAAGCCAGAGGCCCATTGTGGCTACAGGACAAATAAAGATCCGGTTCCATTTGATCTTAAGTTTAAATGCAATTTGTGGCATTTAATTGAAATCATTGATTGGAAAATCTTTATGTCTATGTTAGAAGAAGAAGAAGTAAACTTCCATGCTTTTTATAGGTATACAATAGCTGAACAGAATTACCTTGTGGTGTGGGGATGGCTGGTTTAAGCAGCCACACCTGCCCTGGGTCAAGCTAATTAGACCTGGCCAATTGGATAATTGGTGAAGAATTAGATAATTGGCCAGGCTAATTGGACCCAGGAACAGGAGTGGCTGCACCTGTGCGTAGTGAGGTAATCACTGCGCACAGGTTAAATCTGCCATCCCCACCCACACCAGGCAGCTCTCTGTCATGACATGGTTTAACATCTGCTCATTTGGCTATACCATCTTGCCAAACCCTCGTGGAATAAATGTGGACTGTTTTAACATCATCTCCCTGTGTCTCTGTGCTGGAGGGCCCCAAGGAAAGCCACTTCGGTGGCCTGTGGCAGGCGTGTTTGCCACAGTGGCGCCCAACGTGGGGCTCCTCCGGCACAGCAAAGAGGCACAGGAGGGCCAGCCAGGAAGCACACTGGAGGAGGGGCGGCTGAGGTGTTCCCGACAGGGCTTCGGGCGGATCCTCCGGGCCGGGAATGGGGAGCGGAAGATGACCAGGGAGGGGAAGGAAGCAATCCTCAGCTGGGACGCTGAGGAGCTGCACCTGGCCGAGAAGGCAGGTCAGCGACGGGCGGTGCACGAGAGGTGGTCGCGCCGTGAGCTGGACTTGGCCGGGAAGGCGGGTCAGCCACGGGCGGCGCACAAGCGGTGGCCGCGCCGTTTTGCTTCCTTTCTCGTCCGTTTGGTTGTTTTTCGTTCTTTGTTTTGGCCTGGTTGGTTTGCCCAGAGCCCATGAGGGGATAAGCCTGCAGCCGCCCGCCAGCAGAGCCGACTGGCGGCCACCACAGCCACGAGGGTTCCTGGTCCCCAGCACCACAAGGCCAGTCCACCAGCCCACCAGCCCAGCCACCCCACCACAGCCCCTGGAACAGCCCAAGCCGGTGACGCCCCCACCAGCCAGCAGAGCAGCCCAGGACTTCCCGTGCTCCAGGAGGGAGGAGGAAGAAAGGCTGCCTTGTCGTCCGAAGGAGGGTCACCGCATGTACTGGACTGTTCCGGGGCCACCCACCCTGACTTTTTTAAATTATTTTTTTTACCGTGTTTGGGGTGTTTTTGTTTTTGTTTGTTTTTTGCTTTCTTGGGAGTGTGGGGGTGGGGGGTGGGGGGTGGGGGGTGGGGGGGGGGTGGGTGTAGGCTTCGGCCAGTGGTTCTCCCTGGCCTCAGTTTGGCGTTGGGGGTATGTGGTGTGGGGATGGCTGGTTTAAGCAGCCACACCTGCCCTGGGTCAAGCTAATTAGACCTGGCCAATTGGATAATTGGTGAAGAATTAGATAATTGGCCAGGCTAATTGGACCCAGGAATAGGAGTGGCTGCACCTGTGCGTAGTGAGGTAATCACTGCGCACAGGTTAAATCTGCCATCCCCACCCACACCAGGCAGCTCTCTGTCATGACATGGTTTAACATCTGCTCATTTGGCTATACCATCTTGCCAAACCCTCGTGGAATAAATGTGGACTGTTTTAACATCATCTCCCTGTGTCTCTGTGCTGGAGGGCCCCAAGGAAAGCCACTTCGGTGGCCTGTGGCAGGCGTGTTTGCCACATACCTCTTATACTACCTATTGTATTCCTGTTTGGTCTTGTTAGAAAGGGACTAAATTCATGAATAGTTTGGTAATAATTCATGAATATTTAGCCCTGCTTTCAACAACATAAGGTCACTTTAATGTAATAAGTACACTGTCAGCTTTTAGATAGACCAGTCCTTGTGTTAAATGAGCCTGCCTCCCCGCCCACCACCCCCCCTACTGTGGAAAGAAGCACACTTTTAATTCCTGGATTGATTAGTAACATCATCCAGGTGTGTGTCTGCTTAACCAGTAGGCATGGTCCTCTATTTTGCCCTGATTTCCTCCCGCAAACCGAGCCCTGCCACATCTGGCCTGGGCCTTTCTGTGTGGAGAGTGGCCTTTATTTTGCATGTTCTCCCCGTGTCCACGTGGGTTTCCTCCGGGTACTCCGGTTTCCTCTTAAGACATGCAGGTAGGCTAATTGAAGACAGTAAAGTGCCCATAGGTATGAGTGTGTGAGTGCATGGTGTGTGTGTCCTGCGATAGATTGGCAGCCTGTCTCGCCCAATGCACACTGGGATAGCCTCCAGCACCCCTCGTGACCCTGCCCAGGATAAGCGGGTATAGATAATCGGTGGATGATGGATGGATGTCGCTTGTCCGACAGTGCTTCCTGGAGTTTTACTTCCAATATTGAAATGGAGTGATCTTTGTCTGCAACATGTTACATGTGCATGTAAATACACTGCTGTCTGAGTTTTAATCACAATATAGACCGCTGCTGGGTCCGTACAGCCTGCTCACTGCTTATTCCTGTATTTTAATGTATAAACACAGCGTGCAGATGTTCCCCTGTCATACAGTACTGCACTGCTGCCCTGCTCTCCCTGGGAGTATCGGGGCTCCCCCACTCCCTGCCCACTGATCCCTTAGCAGTGTGCAGCACCAGGGGGTCCTGAGACGGCCTCAGCACAGGGGCTCAGCTGATCCCTTAGCAGTGTGCAGCACCAGGGGGTCCTGAGACGGCCTCAGCACAGGGGCTCAGCTGATCCCTTAGCAGTGTGCAGGATCAGGGTGTCCTGAGACGGCCTCAGCACAGGGGCTCAGCTGATCCCTTAGCAGTGTGCAGGATCAGGGTGTCCTGAGACGGCCTCAGCACAGGGGCTCAGCTGATCCCTTAGCAGTGTGCAGGATAAGGGGATCCTAACTAGCTGGTTGGTAGCTGTCGGCTGCCTAGCATGAGGAACCGACTGCACACAAACCAGATTTGTGTAGGTCAACAACCGTCTCTTCTTAGTTGAAAGCTCTTTGGTTTTCCCCATGGTCATAGATGACAAAGGCATTTTGTGTGTGTGCAACATCATATTTATACGCCAGTGATACAAGGAATTGTGAAAGGCAGCTATACAGTTTCTGGGGGCAGTTCTGGAGATCAAATAAAATAAAACATTTCTTCAGATGCCACTTTGTTTAGTTTTATTTTAAATATTCTTTAGTGGTGCCAATATTTTTGACCTCTAAGCATTTGAGAAAACTGCTATTACTCAAAAGTTTTTTTTAAAGAATAATTTTTTATCATACTGAAAGAAAGTAGTTGCTCCAAATGTTTGAGCAGACAATTTGCATCATTGGGTATATTGATTGTCTTACACAATAATTTTTGCTAATTTTCATAAAGAGTGCCAGTAATTCCTGATTTGAATGTATAAACTCTACTTTGCAGACTGAACAGCTGTGACCTCACACAGAAGTGCTGTAATATTGTGGCCTCAGCTCTCCAGTCACCAAACTCACCCCTGAGAGATCTGGACCTCAGCTACAATAACCTGGGAGATTCAGGAGTGGAGCTGCTCTGTGCTGGACTGAGGAGTCCAAAGTGTAAACTACAGAGACTGGGGTGAGTAGTGCTGTGTACTGTGCGATCTTAACTAAATAGAATTTGTAATTATGGTTCTATTAAGTGAAATATTAAAAAGCTCTTTCTCTCTCAGTTTATTCCTCTGTCCACCAGCATTTTTTCTTTGCCCATATATATCTTACTCCTCTATCACAACAAGCAAATAAAAGCAGGATAAAACCTTATGAGGGTTGCCAGGTTTGTGGTTCCTGAGCAGAATGTAAGGTTTCAGGGGAGTCTGTACTATCAGGTCACAGGTGATGACTGGATGCTGAATGTCTGATTGACATGGTAAAAGATTGACCACCTGCATAGTGAAATGTTTCAGGTCTGTCACACATTGCAGTCTACATCCATCTCCATTATTCACTACCCCCTATGAACTCTAATGAATTCCATACATTTACCCCACTCTCTTTCACACACTGACCTTTTGATGAAGGTGAGTTTTACTCCTTCATCACATACCTGTGTGTGCTGCAGGATTGTGGTGTTTCTGAAAGGATTGTGAATAAAAATTTTTTCTGCTGGTAAAGCCGGGCATTAACTCACCGGCACTGTATGTGTGTACATCTTGGTGGGAGAGTGTCCATCTGAACAACATGTGAGCTGCTGTTTAGATGCAGTGTTACATCATTTAGTTTAGTCACTCTTCTGTGGTTCCAGTCCCAAGTAATAGTCTGGATATTGTACCACTGTAAGCAGGCATGCTGTGTGGAATAGCCTGATTCGGAGATCAATGTTCTGGCTCTAGCCACTATCATCTAAAGGATGACATCATTTACAGGAGTATTTCTTAGATAAGTATTCTAATAACTCTCAAATGCCCCCACTTATTAAATTTTTTGTGCAGTTTATATTGCTTCACAAGGTCTTCCAAACATGTTGTTACGGGGTTTTAAAAGAAAGGCTTTTATCAGGCTTTTATTATCGTTATTATCATTGTTACAATAATAATTAAATGCAACGCAATAATTAGTGAATTATATTCGTAAAAGCGTGCAAGAATAAAATGATTGGATGGATTATAGCGTAAAGACATACAGAACATAGGTGCAATGTGTGGAAGTTTCAAGAGACACCACGTTTTAAAAAATCTAGTGTCTACCAGCAATAATCAGTTGTGGTGTTCTCAAATAGCCACTAGATGGCACTGCAGTGTAATTCTAGTTGATGCTGTAAGTGTTCTCTGATATTAAGACCAAAATAGTACCATTCAGCACTATCGTCTGGCCACAAGTCACATCAGCATACAGTCTTGAGAGCTGTGCAAACACAAACATTGATCTAAAAAAGTAAAACTTAATCCTGACCATCATCAAATGCTAAACTATACCAATTAAGTAGGCTAAAAAATAGAATGTGAATTTTATTCACAAATTAAAATTCCAGTGAAAATGCAAACACCAATACTCGCAGGATTCATAATCTAACCCCATGAAAAACAAATGGAAATGCTGTAAAAATACTTTTCTTCTGTAAAAGTGCAAATAATGTTTAAATAGTGTAAATATAACAAGTCTTAAACTATGCTGCAAAACATCGAAACAGTATATAAACACAATAATGATTCAAATCAAGTACAGGTTTGAAATGTAAACACTGACTTTAATCATAAACTACATACAAAAAATGAAAACGTAAACACTTATACAACCTCTGTTGTACTGTCATGGCACAAATAGTCGTAAAAATAGTTCAAACAGCAAATCAAAAAGTAACAATCCCAAACATGTCTTCAGTTAGGTTACAAAACTGCAAAACAGTGTAAAAACAACCTGATAAATTAACAACAGATTAACAAATAAAATACAAGTTCAATGAAAATGTAAACACTGATATAAATAAAATAACTTATGTGGAAATGAGGTTGTGGCTGGAACATATCACAAATTAGTGCAAATTATCACACACGTACTACTAAAGCATGTGATTCAGGAAGAGGTAGCTATCAAAAAGAGAACAGGACATCACAGCTTAAGATTTTTGGTTAAGAAGACTAGCATATTAAATGTGGCTGGTTTCAGAGCAGACATTTGGTATGTTACTATATTTCCCCCAGCACTGAATAGCCTCTCTGAGGCTGTACTTGTGGCAGGGATACACGAGTCCTTTTTTGCCAAACCACTGATCTGAGGAAAATTCACCTCGTGGAGCTTCCACAATGCGAGGGGATCGCTCTCGCCATCTGCCAGTGGACAAAGCAAATAGCTGTTTAATTCAGTCTCAATTTTCTCTGTGTCAGAAAGGCCGGTCAGCTCAGCAGCTAGTTTCTTGAAATAGCTTCCAATACTCTTCCTCTGCCTCTTAGATGCACTTTGGGCTTGTCCTGTAGATCCAGGTGATTTTTCAGGGGCAGCAGTGTCACTTGGCATGACAGAAAGGGATTCCACCTCTCTGACTACTCTGGCTTTGATGACCAGGATTTCTTCTTGACTTATGTGCTGAGTGCGGAAGTGTGGATCAAGCATTGTTGCCATTGTTTCCATGTCTCAATCTCTGGCTTGGTGTTCAGATAGCCCAGTATTGAACTTTTAATTGTCTTGGTGAGATCTGTGTCTTCATCTTTACCCTGTAGCAGCTCAGTGTTGAATAGCTGAAGAACAGGCTTCAAACATGACACAGTGACAATTTTCAGCAGAGAGAGCATCTGTGAAATCAAGGAGAGGCCCTAGTGCCTTACTCACGGAATCAAGGACATCAATGTCCTGCCATGTAGGCACCAGATGCCTGGTTGACCTATCAGCAGCTAAGACTTGTATGAGGGCCTTTTTTTGTTCAAGCAGTCACTGAATCATCTTTTGCCTTGATCCCCATCGTGTTGGAGATTCCGTCACCAGTTTATGCTGAGGGCGGCCAATTTCTTCTTGAGCATCTTTGAGTGCCCGCTGCTTTTTCCAGCTGTGCGAGAATGCACTGATGACCTTTTTACAAACTCCCACAGCCTTGTCAATCCTGGCATCCCTCATGCTTCTCTCTGCAAAAAACAATGAATGAGAGTTCAGCTACATATTAATTTCATCATAATCTTAAATACACACAATGCATACATATGTAATTACCTCTTATGTCTGTGCCACGTGCCTGTATGTTTTAATATCTTTTTTTGTAATGTATTACTTTTCAAAAAGTATAGTTATATGACTGTGAGCAACAAAGGAAGTTGTCTCTGAAGAACATTAAAGATTAAGCTCATGCACGCTCAACGTGCATGCATGAATACACTGATATTAAGAGAGAAAGACATGGAGAGAGTAAGCTTACCAATAGCGATGTGTAGACTGGGGGCGACATAGCTCAGGAGGTAAGACCGATTGTCTGGCAGTCGGAGGGTTGCCGGTTCAAACCCCTCCCTGGGCGTGTCGAAGTGTCCTTGAGCAAGGCACCTAACCCCCAACTGCTCTGGCGAATGAGAGGCATCAATTGTAAAGCGCTTTGGATAAAAGCGCTATATAAATGCAGTCCATTTAGACAATGGCCAATGCAGGACAGTCTTGTCCACTTGTTCAGGGTGATTGCTTTCACCACGTTAGCTCCACTGTCCGTTGTCAGGCACACCTGTTTCTCCTCGTCTAGATTCCATGCTTGAAGAAACTGCTTCAAACCACTCGCGATGTTTTCGCCCATGTGGTCATCTGGGAAAAACCTTTTCTCGAGGCAAGAGCTGTTCAAACTCCAGTCGCTGGTTATGTAGTGGACCGTGAGGCTAATGTATGACTCCATCACTCGGCTACTCCACATGTCTGTGGTTGAGGCATAAAACTCCACTGTAGACAGCGTTGTTTGTAACCTACCGCGACACTCTTCGTACATAGTTGGCAGGTCCGTTTTTGAAAAATATGTTGTATCTACGGTCCATTTTCTGGATCATTAGCCTGAATCCCTCCTTGTCCCTCCTAGGGGCGACATAGCTC
Source organism: Anguilla rostrata (assembly GCF_018555375.3). Classification (NCBI taxonomy): domain Eukaryota; kingdom Metazoa; phylum Chordata; class Actinopteri; order Anguilliformes; family Anguillidae; genus Anguilla; species Anguilla rostrata. Next base: position 13,674 of record NW_026986515.1, read on the forward strand.
AGGAGGTAGACGATGTCTGGCAGTCGAGGTTGCGGTTCAACCCGCCCTGGGCGTGTCGAAGTGTCCTTGAGCAAGACACCTAACCCCTCATCCCTAACTGCTCTGGCGAATGAGAGGCATCAATTGTAAAGCGCTTTGGATAAAAGCGCTATATAAATGCAGTCCATTTACCATTTACCATTTGTCAACAGTTCGGATTGGCAACATGTCTTTGGCTAAGCAAAATGCCACCGTCTCCGTCAGTTCGTTCCAGCGTTTACTTTTTGTATCATAGACTTGCCACTGGCAAACGCGCTGACAATACCCTTCTGAATTAAAAGTTTGCTTAACGTTACTTGTTACCGCTTTCTCCTCGCGTAGCTTCTGGCTTTCCTCATATTTTGATCGGTGCTTTTGCTTGAGGTGGTGGAACAAATTTGATGTGTTTCCACCCTTTGTTGATATGGGTTTTTGACACACTTTACAAATCACATTTTTGGGATTAATTCTTCCTCCTCGTCTAGGGTTGGAACTCCGCCTTCCGCCATGCTTGTTCTCGTTCTACGTGTGAGATGCCCAAACACGTCAACTATATCGTCAATATCGCAGGATGACAAATTCTTATCGTGGGGAGGAATTGTACCAGTATATCATGGACGATACGGTATGGCACAGCCCTAGTTGTGAGACTGTATAAATATCCCAGGGCATGATCAAGACTTGTATTATTTTATTAAATAATATTTGCTTGATTTTTGCAGCTATTCTAATGAAACTGCACATCCTGAAAGTGAAAGTTACAATATGCCCAGTGAGTAACCCAGTCAGGGTGTTACCTGAATACTTCAGGTTACTGATGTAACCCCAGTTCTCTGAAACATAGAGTGGAGAGATCCACCTTTGAGGAATGATATCTGGTAATGACCTCCACAGGAGCATCCAATTTCACCAAGTCTGGCTCTGACAGACAGTAGTGTGTCCAATGCTAAAGGAGGCTCCCGCCCTCCTGGAACAGCACACCAGACACTGCAGCACTAAAACTCCTTGGTTAACATTGGCTTCTTGTGTACATCCTATACTCCACTCACAGCCTCGAGCTTGCGTCTCACAAGAACCTCATCACTATACTGTCCGCAGGAGGACATATCCTCAGATCCGCCTCCACTGGGCATGAGAATTTGGGTCAGTGCTGATAAGCTCCACTTGTTGCTAGCTTGCTGCCCTTGCTTGTGAGCTTTTTTACCATATCGGGTTCCCTGCCTTCTTCCTGCACACGATAACGCAGAACAGGACAGCTAGCTACCCACGCTAGCTTGTTAGTGCTCATAGCCACCCACGTTGCTTTTCTTAGCTTAGCGAGTCTGTGTTAGCCCCCCGCTACATGGCTCTTTCTAAGCCCGTTTTCCGTGTTCGGGGAGCTACACTTGCATACCTGTCCAGGTGTGTGCAGTGCCCTCATCACTGCCAGAGTGTGATACCCTAAACCCCCCCTCCCCTCCCCCCCAATTGTGTTTGCATACCTTTTAAAACCTTTATATTACTTAAATCGTTTTCATATATTCATGGCATGCTTTCCCGGATGGTCAATGGAATAACTCCAAAAGTGAAAAGTCCAGCCATCTAGCACTCCTTATTTTTTCAATGCAATAACAGTATTTTAAATTAAAAAAGCATTTATCCCTGGTCTGATGCTCGTGTGTCTATTAGGCTTCATGTTGTAGTGTTTCTATGTCTTTATGAGTCTTCCGATTCTTCTTAAGTAAGTACACTTGGTATAATGGAAGACTGGAATTTTGAAATGTTATTACATTAACGGTTGAAGTATTACATTCATCAAAAAAACTGTAAGTGTTATAAGTTATTACATTATCCGGCAAAACTTATTACGTTAGCCGTTAAATATTTTATTGCATTGACTACTACATTTACATTACATTTATTTGTCTGTCACTTTTATCCAAAGAAACATACAATTAGTGCATATTGAAGGTCATTGGAACAACTACAAAACACAGGTCCAATAAGGTACAATACTCATTATGTAACGGTTATTCACAGCGATGAACACAGTAAGTTCAGTCCACGCCGTAAGCATAGGCTGGGTCAGAAAGTAATGTTATGTCAAACTAGAAGGTACAATACTCATTATGTAACAGTTATTCACAGCCATGAACACAGTAAGTTCAGTCCACGCCGTAAGCATAGGCTAGGTCAGAAAGTAATGTTACATCAAACTAGGAGGCAAGATAATGAGCTACAACATAAAGATAATGATACAAATGCAATATGAGTGCTGGTTGGAGGTGCATGTGTAACATGAAAGTGCTACAGAAAAAAGGTAGAAGGGTACAAGTGATAAGTGATCCTAGTTGGGAGTACCCTGCAGAGTAGTGATAGTTAGTTAGTCCAGGTACAGACTGAAGAGATGCGTTTTCAGACTACGGCAGAAGATGGGCAATGACTGAGTGGTTTGTAGAGAAACAGGGAGTTTGTTCCACAACTGGGGAGCTAGGGTGGAGAAGCTTTGTGCTAGGGACGAATGAGGACCATTCACCCAGATGGCAGAGAGTCTAAGTCGCCCTGCTGTAGAAGAGTGGAGTGGTCGAGCTGGCTTGTAGAATTGAATCATGTCCTGAAGGTAGGCAGGCGCTGTCCTTTTGGCTGCAGTGTAGGTGTGTTAAGGACTTGAACCTGATCCTGGTGATGACTGGTAGCCAGTGAAGTGACCTCAGCAGGGCAGCCACATTCTGAATCATCTGTAGTAGCTGTATGGCACACGCTGGCAGGCTTGCAAGGAAGGAGTTGCAGGAGTCAATACGGGAGGTCACCATACTCTGGACAAGTAGCTGGGTGGAGTGTGTGGTCAGGTATGGTCGAATCCTCCTGATGTTGCACAGGAGGAATCTGCAGGACCGTGATTTTGCCTTGATGTGATCCTTGAGGTCCGCCTGGTCATCCATCCAGGACCACCCCCAGGCTTGTTGCAGAGTGAAAGGCAGTCACTGTAATGCCATAGACAGTGATTGAGAGCTCCTGTAGTAGGGATGTCTTGTAGGGGATGAACAGAAGCTCAGTCTTGTTGTCTCTCATTGACCAGTATAGTCGAGGGAGGGACAGAGAAGAAGATTTATGTATCATCAGCATAACAGTGATAAGAAAAGCCGTGTGAATTAATAACTGAACCAAGAGATTTGGTGTGAATGGAAAACAGCAGAGGCTCCAGTACAGATCCTTGTGGGACTCCTGTAGCAAGGGGATGAGGAGCAGAGGCAGACCTCATCCAGGTGACCTGCTATGACCTGGGGCAGTCCCAGAACTGCCCATCTCAGCCAAGGTGGAGAGAAGTAGTTTTTGTTTACCATGTCGATTGATGCAGACAGTTCTAGGAGGATCAGGACAGAGGAGAGGCGTGAGGAGGGCAGTCCCTGTTGAGTGCCCAGATTGAGGGCCAGACTGGTGAGGACCAAGCAGGTTAACCGGCAGTTATTACATGAAAGAGGACAAAGTTATTACATGATCTGTTTTTATTATATTAACTGTTATATTATTATATTATATTATATGTGGCTCTGATTTGTTTGCTTTTTACCTTAAATAAGATATGGCCCTGCATTCAAATCTGAAATTGATCCGTATTTGCCAGGAAAAAAGATAAAATTCTCTTTTTTAATTGAGGCTGCAGCCATCTTGGAACAAGATATTTTGTGACATCATTGGCATTAGTCTCGGCTGCTCAGTTCCTATTGGTAGATGGCTGACTTTCAGTGAGCTCAGCGATGAATCAGAAGGAAAGAAACAAAACAAAAAATGCATAGAGTCCTTTTGAATTGCCCCAGGGTGCTCAAATGAGTATTACTACACAATACCTATCGTTTTCATGAACTGCCTCTGACGAGACTGCAACCACTGAGCTGCTGGTTGCTCAGAAATGGTCCACCTGTGGGACGAGGCGTCTGGTCTGCAGTGATGATTTGTTCTTCAGACCACGAACCGACTGAAGCCAGCCACAGTGGTTGGGCGGGAGGGCAAAATTAGCATGAATTTATCTACAGTATGTCAGATATCAAGTGTTTAGATTATGGCCTCAGAGAGAGAAACAGTGAACTGGATACAATATTGGCTTGAAGAATGCTGCCTACCTTCCCCTCCATGAACATTAAAGGAAACGTCCTTTACGCCACTCTGATACCCTTATCCAGGCAGGCGATCTATGGGTCCCACCTCCTGCAGAGTTTGTTTCAGGAGAGACACACCAGAAGATAAAGCTATTTACAAGGCCAGAGGCCCAGTGTGGCTACAGAATGAACAAAGATCCTGTTCTGTTTCATCTTAAGTTTAAATGCAATCTGTGACATTTTATTGAAATCGTTGACTGAAAACTTTGTTTATGTTAGAAGCACAAATAAACATGCTTTTTATTGGTATTCAATAACTTAATAAATAAAAAATAAAAATAAATAAATTACCTCCTAATATATTCATGTTTGGTCTTGTTAGAAAGAGACTAAATTCCTGAATATTTTGCTAATAATATGTTTTTTTATGGCCATGCTTTCAACAACATAAGGTCACTTTAATTAATAAGTACACTGTCAGCTTTTAGATAGGCCAGCCCTCGTCATAAATGAGCACGCCCCCCTTCTACACCTGAACTCGGCATTGCCCAAGCAGGGCAAACATGCTCAAGCCATGTTGCGTCAAGTGTTTATGATGGCCTCAGGAAAAAGTTGTGTTGTGTTGCAGTTGGTCTTTATTTTGGTGGTGGTTTCTTGGTTGTGCGTTTTAGTTCATTTCCTTTGTTCGAAAGGCACTGGAATAGGGGAGTACTTTGATAAGGTCTGGCTCTTCAGTCTTTCTTTTCTGGTAATCTAAATTTAGCATCTTGTTAGATGTTTTTCTTCAGTTTTGTTTTGTAACTTAGAAGTAGACCTGATACAGAGTTTGTTTTGGTTTGTCAGTTGAATCCACCAGGTTACTGTCGACTGACCTATCAATGATTGAATTCATAATTGTCATTTTCAATAATACTCTAATACAATAAATTAAATCACGTAAAATATATTTTATATGTAGGTGAGGGGCTTTAGCACGCAATACCACTCGTGTTCAGTATTCAGAGTGCTGAACATTTTAACAAGGGCATTGACCGAAGCACTGGATTCAGAAAATAAACATATTTTTACTTAATTGTTGCTTGCCCGACAGTGCCTCCTGGAGTTTTAAATACACTGCTGTCTGAGCTTTAATCTCAATATAAACTGCCGCTGGGTCCGTACAGCCTGCTCACTGCTTATTCCTGTATTTTAATGTATAAACACAATGTGCAGATGTTCCTCTGTCATACAGTACTGCACTGCTGCCCTGCTCTCCCCCACTCCCTGCCCACTGACCCTTAGCAGTGTGCAGCACCAGGGGGTCCTGAGACAGCCTCAGCACAGGGGCTCAGCTGATCCCTTAGCCCATAGTGATGGATGACAAAGGGATTTTACATTTGTGCAACCTCATAGTTGTACCCCAGTGAAACAGGAAATGGTGAAAGGCAGCAAACAGTTCTGGGGGAGATCAATTTTTAAAAATCAAATTTCATTAGATGCCACTTTGTTTTGTTTTATTTTAAATATTCTTTCAGGATGCCAATAATTTTGGCCCCTACGTTTTTGAGAAAAATACTATTTTCGTACGTGTTTTATAAGAATTATGTTTTATTAAAGTGAAAGTAAGCAGTTTCTACAAATGTTTGAGCAGAAAATTAAAATAATTTTGTTTAAATGTTTCTTTTATACACTCATTTATGCTCATTTTAATGAAGAGTGCCAATAATTCTTCATTACTTGAATGTATGAACCCTTCTTTGCAGACTGAATAGCTGTGACCTCACAGTGAAGTCCTGTGATATTGTGGCCTCAGCTCTCCAGTCATCAAACTCACCCCTGAGAGATCTGGACCTCAGCTACAATAACCTGGGAGATTCAGGAGTGGAGCTGCTCTGTGCTGGACTGAGGAGTCCAAACTGTAAACTACAGAGACTGGGGTGAGTAGTACTGTGTACTGTGTGACATTAAGCCCTCTCCACCTTCGCTAATGTGTGGTGAGCGTTCTGGCGCAAAATGGCTGCCGTGCATCACCCAGGTGGGTGCTACACATTGGTGGTGGGTGAGGTGAGTTCCCCTTCACTGTAAAGCACTTTGAGCATTTGGAAAAGTGCTATGTAAATGTAATTATTATTATTATTATTAATAATAATAATAATAATAATAATAATAATAATAATAACTAAATAGAATTACGGCAATTATGGCAATGTAAGGGTTTTAATTTTGTCACAGGGAAGAATAATTTCCTGACTCCATTCATAGCCTGTAACCTAAATGTTTGCGTGAATGTGAGTTTGCATATAAGATTATTGACTGAGGTGTGCTCATATGAAATGATGGGCAGCTTGAACCTGTATCCTGGAGAGAGAGACTAGCTACTGCTGCCAGGCATTCATCTAAGTGTTCTCTCATCTAAGTGTTGAGGTTATGCCTCTCACAGGCCAAGCCCATAGAGCTACTCGCTCGGGGCAGGGGTGGTGTATTTCCCCTTTCACCTGAGACAGGAGGTCCGTGCGTAGCGGGAGCGCACATGGCTGTACATAAAGGAGAGGGATAATCTCTGCCAGCCACGGTGATTTCTGCCACCTGCGTGCGATTAGGATCAGTGTGAAGCTCTGCTCTCACTCTGGCTGGAGTGGGAGAGATGAGAACGAGGGGGGAAAATGCCTCTGAAGTGATCTACAGCTGCACGGCCAAATCTCTGCCATAGCATTTCCTCAATCTGGAGATGGAGACACCATTCCCTGTACAGTGGGTTTCCCCTGACAGCAGATTCACGCCTGTGTTCTGAATACCTGGAACATGGGTCACGCGTAACCACAGAAAGTGACGGCTGCTCCAGACCAACAGTCTGTGGGCTAGACCATGGAGCTGGAGGGAGCGCATGGCACCTTGATGATTGACATATGCTACCGCAGTCATTATCACAGCGTACGAGCACATGATTTCCTCTTAGGCTGGGAAGAAAAGAACAGAGAGCTGTCCATATAGTTAATAGCTCCAGATAATTGATGTAAGCTGAGTGCAGCTGGGTTGCCCACGTCCCATTCACCATGCGACCCTCCTGAGTGCCCTCCTCCCCCCTCCCCCCCCAGAGAGGGATGCATCTGTCCTCATGTCTTTCCACATGAGAACGATCCTGAGAGGGGTTCCCTGAGTGTACAGTAAGAGTCTGTGTTTTCCCAGTGACGCAGAGTTGCATAGCGCTTGTGTGATACTGTGAGACAGCGATGGAGATCGCGCAGGGGGCTGAGGTGGAGGGATGAAATCCACCCCATAACGGTGAAACCACACTGTACGCGGTAACGCCAGGCAGCGACACGCCTCCATTCATTTAAATGAGAGGTGGCGGCACATCAGCAAGGCAGTGGGAGAGATGACCAAAGTTTAACATCAAACCCCAGGCGGCACAACTACGCGTTGTGGTAACCAATCAGATTTGACCTAAAAATCAGTCAAGTAAATTGTCCCCCTTTTCATAATTTAGTTCCACATTCTATAGTTCCACAATGGAGGACTCCCTTTAATTGTCGTAAATCCTGCGCTGCCCTCCTGCAGAGACGCTGACCAGAGGAACGCAGCGTGGAGGAAAGTCTCTGAAGTTGTCGGTGGCTCTGCTATGTAGACAGTCATTAGTCTGTGTACAGTGTAAATTTCACAGAGGATGCAATGCTGCTGACGAGCTAATGGCTAGTCGATATCAGATAAGCTAATGAAGTTTGTCTGCATGAATGCCAATGAATGTATATTCCACTATATTGCAAACATTTTTTTTGTCTGTTTATTGGTATTTTAGTTAATAAACAAACAGTAATCACTATACAAATTATATAAAATGTTGCAAAAAACAATGCAATGATTTCATACACATAGGAGAGGCATAGTACATATACAGTATACAGTGTAAATATCAACCAAGGTACAAAGCTGCTTTACGTGGTGATTATTGACATCTTTTATTAGGTATAGCCTAGTTATTGTAGTTAAGAAATTAAGAGGGTGTTTATTGCCTGGCCTCTACATAATCAATTAAGGGTTGCCAAGTCTTATGGAACTTCTCAGTGGAACCTCGTAGGGTGAATCTGAGTTTTTCCAGTTTAAAGTGTTGCATTACATCTTTGATCAACGCAGTGTGAGTGGGAGGCTGTGTCTGTTTCCAGTTCAATAGAATTAATCTGCGTGCCAGAAGGGTTATGAACCTTGCCACAGTGGAATTGAGTCCTCTAAGAGGACTATCCTCTCCTGGCACCCCAAATACTGCCAATACTGGGCCAGGTTCTATCATGTGCCCTAGGATATCAGACAGAGTTTTAAAAATAGAATTCCAAAAATTGGATAGTTTTGGGCACAGCCCCAACGAAGCAGGAAATACACCGCAATGGTCACACAGAGGATCTATATTAAGATACATTTTAGAAAGCTTGACCTTTGAAAGATGAAGACGATGCAACACCCTGAGCTGAACAAGACCATGCCTGGTACATATAGATGCTGTGTGCTCACCCTCCAGTGCCTCTATCCATTGCTCCCCCATTAAGCTAATGCCTAAGTCCTCCTCGCAAGCGGATTTCAGAAAATCTAGGGATATATCTAATTGTTCGGACATATGGTTATAGATGTAAGATATTACCCCCCCTAGATGAAGGATCAACAGAAAACAAGGATTCCATCTGGGTGTTATTAGGTGCATTAGGAAAGGTAGTTGTATTAGATCTAATATAGTTGCGAATTTGTAGAAATCGAAAGAAATGGGTTTGAGGTAGATTGAATTTACTGCTTAGTAATTCAAAAGAAGGAAACATGCCATATATATTTATATTTTATATTGCAAACAATTTTATTCTAAAAATAAAATAAATGATAGCAGCACAAATGTTTTACCAAAGAAACTGGTGATTCGAACAAGAACGTTTAACGGATAACAATGAAGCACATCCTGATCTCGTTGGGAGAGAAACGTAGACTAAGTTAAATCAAGGTGACCATAAAACTAATAATATATTAGATGCTTGTTGTTTGTGATAATTTCTACCAGCCACCTATCTAGCTAACCAGATCTAAATTTGATGACATTAGCTGGCAAATCCAATTCACATAATGATAAAAACCAATAACCCTAGCCTATCATAATAATTCAAATACAATATCTTACATTTTCAGCATTACATTTTTAAATTACATTTATTTGTAGTGTAAAAATGTAATGATGAAAATGTAAGATCATTTTAAAAGTTTTTATTCAAACTGGAAAATGATATGAAACACAGCATTAAACCCGATCAACATTTAACAAACACATCTGTCTATCATAAAATAGGTGACACGCCCACAAGTGGCTGATTGTGGGACGCGGGAGCGGTGCCAGGCGGCTTTGCCAGAATCAGTGGCTTCACCGTAACAGCCCCAGTGGCAAAACCTGAGAGGCTGACACCATCAGCTCCTGTAGTCTGAGGCATTTGTGATACTGCACTCTTGAGTCTGGTTTGAACTAAGAGAGGCATATCCTGAGAGATAAAATGGTGTCTGCTGATAGACAAGCTCACATGGATACAGAGTATAAATCAAGTCCCAAGAACGTTACACTCCAGGATGGGGAGAGATTGCTATTGGGGAGGTTTACTCTGAAACCAAGAGACAACACATGTGGCAGAACTCACTGAGTGTCCTACACAACTCTGGGTTTTGAATTGGCAATGATCAGCCAATAGCCTGGAGCCAGACCCGCCTCTACACAAAGACAGAACACCCGTGGACTCAGGGAAAGGCCGAAGAGTAGAACTGTGTATTTGTAGCAAACACCGCGATGGGCGAAGTGTAGGAATTTTGTGTGAGGGGGATAAATGCCTATGTGGAAGAAGGCATCTTTCAGATTTACTGATGTAAAATAGTGATGTTAAGTTAATCAATTAACTGTTAATTCTTAATAAGAATGTTTATTGATGAATTTCTATAGATTAAACAGTTAATTTTCAATGAACCATTTCAATGTATAACCTAATGTTTGTGATTAGATTTCAAATTAGAGACGTTTCTAAAATGTTAAATTAGAGAGTCACAGTTCCCTTGACTGGCAGCATTAGTGAAACGTTATTGGTCCATTCCTGGAACATCAGTGCCATCTGAGCACGTCTTCTCAGCTGCTGGTCTCACCTTCAGCAGACTGCACACCAGACTGACCCCAAAGCACACAGACATGCTCATACTCCTTAACAAAAATGCTTAAGTATTAAGCTAAGCATATTTTAAGTCATTCTTTTTATAGGCCATGGAGTAGATTTTAATCTAATCAGTTAATCATTATTAATCAATTATTGGGTGCCGACGATTGATTTAAAGAATTGCACAAAAGTTTCCAGTCGTTCTGACATGTTGAACGTGAAAGAGTGCTGTATGTTAACATTTTGAAATTATATTGCCTCAAATGTTTGTTTAACAATGAGATCCAAGAAAGGAAGTTGAGAACCGTCCTTCTTTGGGAGCTGGAAATAATGAAAATAAAAACTATGTTGGGTTCGATCTCTAGGAACCACGCGTATTTCCCCCTTTTTGTAAGAAGGAAGGAATTTATTCCTCTTAAACATGGGGGCGCTCTCTTGTGTTTGAGAGTAAATGACTCTGTTGAAATGGGGGGTTTCACTCTGAACTGGAGTCTGTAGCCCTTAGCTATAGTAGCGCTGCAGTGTTCTATGTGCTCTTCCAGGAGGGCGGTAGCCTCCTTTCGCATTGGACACGCTACTGTCTGTCAGAGCCACACTTGGTGCAACTGGATGCTTCTATGGAGGTCTGGACCGGATGTCGTTCCTTAGAGTTGGCTTACAAACACAAGATGATGAAAGAGAAGTTTATTTATGGCACCAATGCAGTGATTTGTTCGAGCAGAGATGCACACTTCAGTCAGTGTATAAGTAAGCCACGTACTTTGGATGCGCTGTAAGAGAAAGAGCACTTTATCATATGACAAAATATGAGAGTTGGCAAAATAAACATTCAAATAAAGCTCATTACCTTCTGCACACACAGCTTTAAATGTGGATACTCTGAGGCTGGGACCATGCTCCAGAAATGAGCAACGCCTGATCTGAGCTCAGTTTTCAGTACATCGTTGACCTGCAGCTCAAGAATCTCACTCTGTATTACAGCAAGGTCTGGACAAAGGTTTTTCAGAGCAGGTGTAAGGCTTGACAATGGCACATTAAAAGGGTTCTCAATGAAATTGAAAAGCTCCCTATACCCTACAACATCTTGAAATCTCCTTTCAAATTAATTTCTTATTTCCTCCCATATGCCTACAAATTCATCATAGTCAAAATGTTGCAGTAGATCAGGGGTTTTCAGTTTGTGCGGCTCTTAGATTGGGAAAGTGAAGAAGTTCTCTGTCGGGTATGAAGAGAGTGGTGATCTTGTGCTGGAAAGCAGTGACTGCTCTTAGCATGTTACCTGGGTGCTTCCCTTTTCCTTGGAGTTGGAGGTTAAGGGAATTCAGCTGGGGTGTGATGTCAGTGAGGAGTGTCAGCTAGTAATCCAGTGTGAGGTCCTCAAGCTTTGGCTCAGCCCTCCCCCTTTCTTGCACCAGAAAATCAGGGATGTGAGGACGTTGAGTACAGAAGCGTTCAAGCACCCCGGACCATCCGATAGCCATCTCACTTAGTTGTGCATCACCAGATCCCCGTAGTCTGCCTCGTATTCCTCCAGAAGTGCACGGAATTCCCGGTGATTAAGTGCCCTGGCCTCGATAAAGTTGATAACTCACACAACAAGCTGCATCACATTCTTTGGCTCTTGGTTTTTAAGTTTTGACACCAGTGCCTCCTGATGAATTTTACAATGAAAGGAGACAAACTTGGGAATGCTGTCTTCCATCTTTCCGATAAGTCCCTTCTCTCCTTCCCTCTCATGCTTGGAGCTCCGTCGGTGCACACCGACACAAGTTTCGACCAGTCGATTTGTTTCTCTGCAAAAAAGTTCATCAGTGCTTGAAAATCGTCCTCCGCTCTGGTCTGTCCATGAAGTGGTAACATATATAACAGCTCCTCCCGAAATTTGTTCTTTTGAATTATGCGAACCCACACACACAATTGAGCCATGTCGCTTATATCCATGCTCTCATCAAGTGCAATGCTGTAACATGGTGTTGCTGCAAGATCTGCAATTCGCTGTTCCTGGATATCTTTCCCAATAAACTCGATCCTCCTCATTAATGTTGAATCTGAAAGCTGCAGTGCATGTATTTGCTTTATTATTATTATTATTATTATTATTATTGTTATTATTATTATTATTGTTATTATTATTATCATTATGCATGGTACATTATCTCAGCTGAGGGCAAAAAGCATTGTTTAACAATTTCAGCATCCGTGAAAGCCTTTTTATGCCTAGCTAAAATCCATGCGATCTCCTAAGTGGCCTCGGTCGATTTCTCGGCAACAGAGACTGATCTCGCCATCATTTTTTGCTGCTCAGTCAGAGTCTATGTCAACTGTTTAATTTTATTAGTCCTCAGGTTGCTACCTGGTGGGTACAACATGTTGTACTTGGCGTGAAAAGCACTAAAGTGGCGTTCAAGGTTAGACTATTAACAATTGGCGCTAGTCTTCTGGCAAATTAGGCAGAATGGAGTGGATTCGTATTGCACAAAGAAAAACTCATCAGTCCACGTATCCTGAAATTTTCGGTGTTCGTCCTTGTTACGACCCTTCTAGGGGTTAAGGGTGCAATATTTTAAATTATGTTTGATATTTGGCACCAGGAGATGTAACTAAATATATATAAGCTTTCTTGTGAGAATAATGAGACAAACAAGGCGGACTACGGTGAAAGGGATTTTACTGTGTGGGGGGGGCTATTTACAAGTATTTACAGACATTTCCAAACATAAAACACGTCAAGACACACGACCGAGACCAGTACAAAAAAAAGGGAGTGGTGCCGAAAATAACAAACAAATACCCTAACTACGATTTTGCAATATAACTAACCTATTAACAATGCAGAAAACAAACTTGTCTAACTAACCTAACTGCGACCCGCAGTCATAAATACAGGGGGCGACACCACCACTAAACTAATGTATTTAGACAGAGCCCTTACCCTACGTGTCAACACGTGTATAGGGGCCCCCGGAACTTACCTAACACTGGTCTCTGAAGCGAAACAGGGAGGACGAAATTTTAGACCACACAACTCTCTCAATAACACACACAACCTAGCATTTGCCCAAACACACAGCACAAATGAGGAAACGGAAGGCTCCTGCAGGAACGAAATGGGGATATTTTAAATTGAGAGCTGAGGCATGATTGGGGGAGACATGATTGCAGGAGGGAGTTGATTGGCGGATGGGGGGGGATGAGCGGGAGAACTCTGATGATGGACAGCGGGGATGACCAATGGGAATAACGAAGGACGGCACACGGACTCCTGCGGAAATGACAGCAACCGAGAGAGAGCAGAACGAAAGAGGGGAGAAAAACGCACGCCCGCATCCCACACGCGAACGTAACAGTCCTGAATTGACCGCATCTTTTTCTTTGCTGGTGCAGCATCGGTGTCTTGGGCTCCTCGGCCAAACTGATCTGCATTTTCCCCCGTTCTTTCCTCACGTTGCTCTTTCTCCTCCGGCCTGTTTCTAACTCCGTCACCGTCAGCTAATGAAGAATCACTTTTCTCGTTCTGCTTTTTTTATAATAATAAATCTGTCCATTTTGAGTGGGGCGGAGCCCGAGACAATATTTGATATATCCTTATATCAAACGGCATTATGGAATATCAAATTTAGGCTGACGTGCTAAACTTGCAAAACCATTTGCAAATGCAAAGCTACACACATAGGCTATACGACTACCCATGATCCCTCGCTGTTACGTAGCCTACGTTCTTTGACGTATCTTCAGTATGCTGCCATCTGCTGGATAATTCATTTCAATGTGCTAAAACAGGACATACATGGAACATATAGAAGTAAGTTATAGCTATATTCTTATTGTTATCAGTGGATCTATATGAGCCGCAAAACAAAGTCTCACGAGCCGCGTAAGAGGTACAGGGAGTTCATTCCAATACTGGGGAGCTAGTGTGGAGAAGATCTGTGGTAGGGAGAACCATTCACCCCGAGGGAGTGCAAGTCACCCTGCTGTCGCAGAGTGGAGTGGTCAAGCTGCCGTGTAGGATTGAATCGTGTCCTATAGGTAGACGGGAGCTGTTCTTTTGGCTGCAGTGCAGGCAAGGGTCAGGACTTTGAACCTGATCCTGGCGGCGATCGGTAGCCAGTGGAGTGACCTCAGCAGGGGAGTGATGTGAGAGAACATAGGAAGGTTGAAGATAAACAGCATTCTGAATCATCTACAGTGGCTGTATGGCATACAGGAGAAATCTGCAGGACTATGATGTTGCCTGGACGTGCTCCTTGAGGTCCTGTCCGGTCATCCAGGACCACCCCAGGCTCTTTGCGGAGTGAGAGTCAGTCACTGTGATGCCGCCAGCAGTGATTAAAGCTCCCGCAGTAGGGAGGTCTTGTGATGGATGAACAGCAGCTCAGTCTTTTTGAAGCTGAGCTTCAGGTGATGGCTGGCCAACCAAGTTGAGATGTCAGCCAGGTTGGAAGATATTCTCTCATTAACTGTAATGGAAGAGGGAGGGAATGAGAAGAGTTGTGTATCATCAGCATAGCAGTGATAAGAGAAGCCATGTAAATTAATGACTGAACCAATAGATTTGGTGTAAATGGAGAACAGTAGAGGCCCCAGTACAGATCCCTGTGGGCCTCCTGTGAAAAGGGGATGAGGTGCAGAGACAGACCCCATCCAGGTGATCTGGTAGGACCTATCTGAAAGATAGGAAGCAAACCAAGACAGGGCAGTTCCAGAAATGGCTATCTCAGCCAAGGTGGAGATGAGTAGTTTGTGGTCAACCGTGTCGAATGCTTCAGACAGCTCTAGTAGGTTCAGGCAGTGGCAAGTGCCTCCGTCACAGCCAGGAGGGCAGTCTCTGTTGAGTGCTCGGATCAAAAGCCAGACTGGTAAAGGTCAAACAGGTTAACCAGCATTTATTACAGTAAAGAGGACAAAGTTATTACATGAAGGACAAAGTTATTAGATTAACTATTTTTATTATATTAAATGTTGTTACACTTGTCCATGTGACTCTGGTTTGTTTGCTTTTTACCTTAGATAAGATATAGCCCTGCATTCAAATGTGAAATCAATCCGTTTCTGTCAGGACCACTGTCATCAAAGTAGATCTTTATTGACAATAAGGGCAATACAGTTGTTTGGCGGTATGGCTCTGTTCTGGAGCTCTCCCGCCAACCACGCAGCCCGCGTGGATAAGGCCGGGAGGCCAGCAGCCAAACCCCAGTTAGTTAGTCCATAGTTAGGCTCCGGCTGAAGTGATGACTATGTGAAACGCCATTCGGCTACCGGAAGGGCCCTTCATCCGGTCAGCTCAAGGCCATTCTAACATTGTGGGTCAGTGGAAGTTGAAAGCCGAAAGCTGGTTTGCATTTTACAACATTGGCTGTAGCCTACTTGCCGGTAACAGTTTAACACTCCTTGTAGTGTAGCGATTCAGCGAAGGGTAGAATGCAGCTTTGAACAATTTAGACGACTCTGCATCTCTGCTCTTTGCAACACGCCCTGCCGCCCATGTTCAATCTGCCAAACCTATAACAGCCAGAGCTTAACTGGCCATCTCGCAGCCCAATCCTCCCGGAATAACTGTTTACACCAGGAAGTAGGCCATTAGCCTACAAATACACAAACTATAGCCTAGGCCTGTGTGAGACATGGGGGCTATCTAGTAGCTGCGTAGTAGCAACTGCCCATAATCCATTAGCCGTTCACAATGAACAAAGATTCTTTATTGATACGCCTACTTTTCCATCTCAGCCAAGCGTGAGAACTTTGGCGTTTCCTAATTCAGACATTTCTGCTTAGATTTATGTGCACGAATCCCAAATTCGTGTAAAACGATTGATTGGAAGACCCCGCTCTGATCAACTAAGGGGTGTGCCTACGGCCCAATTGTACTGCGTTCCAGAAGGTAGCCGAAAGCATTCACGCCAGGGATTCTTTAGCAGTGAGAGCATCTAGCGTTGACTCTGATGGTGAGCAACTGAACAATAAGCATGCCATTAACTTGTGCCCGCATATGTTGGAACGTTTCCACTTTTAGCGAAAGACTTGCGATATTCGTGAAACCAGCCCCTCTGTGAGACGTCCCCGTAATCAAATATATATATTCGGTGTTGTCAATTTAGCGACTTTTAGAGGAGGCCATAGCTACTTTCCATAGAATATAGTTGGCAACACTGTGTATATTATGCGTTTACCACTAGACTCAGAGCTCAGCAGAATTTAAATAAGGTTGATGACATTGCCCGGCTAGAATCTGCAGCTAGCAGATATGGACGTGGCAGCAGCTTCCAGGCTTGAACATGGCGTCCTCCGTGGAGGGGCGGTGGCCGCCGCAAAGCAGCATTCCTTGAATGAAGCTTCCTGGCCAGTTAGCAGTGACGACAGTGCACCGGTATCCTCAATAACTGGAATGTTGTCGCTTAAAACAACGCTTTTCGTGGCTGGCCCCAAATGGATCGCCTGCCTGCTGCAGCTATAGAGCTTAGAGGTAAGGAGCAATGCAAATAAATAGCAAGACTTCCTCATAGTGCCTAGGCTGTGAGCTTAGACTAGCAGCGAACATGTAGCGGGCAGACTTGGTTTAGACTGGCAGCATGCCCTAGCTGGATTGCAGGAAGAAGCGCCGATTTACAAACCAATGTGCAGCAGCTTGCATGCAGGAGGAGCAGCCAAATGAGTAGAGGGAGGCTGTTTAAGTAGACCGCCCTGTTAGGTGAATGTACTGTGATAGGCGAACATCACTCAGCTGAGCCATCAGCTGATTCAGCCGGAGTGCTTGACTCTCGTGGCCTGCTAGAACTATGAGATGCACCATATTTGCCAGAAAAATAAGCTAAAATTCCCTGTTTTGCATGAGGGTGCAGCCATCTTGGAACAAGCTAGTTCCTCTCATAGCGATCTGGTTGGGCTTGCCCCTGGGTCGATGGTACTGCTGCCCCCGGTGCCGGACGGTCAGGCGGAGAGTAACGTTTGTGCCTGAGGACAGGCTGATTCCTGATCACCTCTCCCCTGCATTCTCTAAGCCTGAATGGCAAGTGAATTTGTACATGTGCGTGTGTTTTTACATGTACATATATACTCCATAACTTTTTATTGCACTTTTTTTTTACTGCATTTAAAAAAAAAATTGTCTATTTGAATTTCAGTTGTATGTGACGTCAGGTCATTGAGTATATTATCTCCCATCTGTTTTTGATGTTGATTGACAATAATGGAGCATCGCGTAGTTCTGGCAGGCCACGAGAGTCAAGTGCTCAGGCTGAATCAGCTGATGGCTCAGCTGAGTGATGTTCGCCTATCACAGTACATTCACCTAACAGGGCGGTCTACTTAAACAGCCTCCCTCTACTCATTCGGCTGCTCCTCCTGCATGCAAGCGCTGCACGTTGCTTCGTAAATCCCCTCCACCACCCCAGCTCCATCCCCATGCGTCAAGAATTTGCATTTTACATTACATTACATTACATTATAGGCATTTAGCTGACGCTCTTATCCAGAGCGACTTACAACAGTGTAACCAAACTCAGGATCAAGTCCACTTAAGTCCATTGAATAAAATGTAGATAAAAAGCCTTTACTATAGTAGCATACAGTAAGGAGACACAAGATAGTCTGAACCAAAAATTTTTTTTTTTTTTTTTTTTTTTTTTTTTTTTTTTTAATAGTTATGGGAGAGGGTTTAGGGAAGAGGAGAGAGGTATACAGAGAAGAGGTGCGTCTTGAGTTTCTCCATTCCTGTGTGTTAAGAATTTGTATTGCTCCATCCCTATGTGTTAAGAACTTGCTTTGCTGCTGGATCTGTTCTGTGTGTACCCCTCTAGGGGGGTTTGGCTGCTGGCCTCCCGGCCTTATCCACGCGGGCTACGTGGTTGGCGGGAGAGCTCCAGAACAGAGCCATACCGCCGAACATAACTGTATTGCCTTTATTGTCAATAAAGTTCTACTTTGATGACAGTGGTCCTGACAGAATGCCCAGAAATGAATTGTTCCTCGGGAATAAATAAAGTTTATTGAATTGAACATCATTGGCATTAGTTGTGGCTGCACAATTCTTATTGCTGGATGGCTGACTTTCAATGAGCTCAACAATGAATTGGGAGGAAAGAAACAAAACAGAAAAAAAGGAACAAAGGGTCCTGTTGTATTGGTCCTGTTGTATCAAGTGTTTATATTATTGGCCTCAGAGAGCGAAACAGTGAACTGGATACAATATTGGCTTGAAGAATGCTGCCTACCCTCCCCTCCACGAACATTAACGGAAACGTCCTTTACACCACTCTGATACCCTTATCTAGGCAGGCGATCTATGGGTCCCACCTCCTGCAGAGTTTGTCTCAGGAGAGACAAACCAGAAAACAAAGCTATTTATGAGGCCAGAGGCCCAGTGTGGCTACAGAACAAATAAAGATCCGGTTCTGTTTGATCTTAAGTTTAAATGCAATTTGTGGCATTTAATTGAAATCATTAATTGGAAAATCTTTATGTCTATGTTAGAAGCACAAATGAACTTCCATGCTTTTTGTTGGCATTCAATAACTTAACTGAATTACCTCCTAATGTAATGCCTGTTATAGCTCGCATCAAATTCAAAACATTGGTTCTAGCATACCAGGCAGTCAAGGGATCAGCCCCAGCATACCTTCACAAGATTTTCAAACCCTACATGCCAGCCAGATCCCTCCGTTCTGCTACCTCAGGACGCCTAGCACCTCCCCCTCTTCGCACCTGCACTTCCAGAACACGTCTCCTGTCTGTTCTGGCCCCACGATGGTGGAATGACCTCCCTGTGGAGGTCAGAACAGCTGAGACTGTGAACAATTTCAAACGACGACTGAAGACCCACCTCTTCAGGCTGCACCTCTCCCCATCCCTCCCTTCCCCCCCTGTAAATGACTAAACTTAGGGGTGTAACTAGGCAGCTGTTTAATAGGTGACTTAGTTGATGCGCCAGTCTTAACGACTACTTGTATTTTTATTTATTTTTATTTTTCCATAGATTGCATTGTTGCCGTTCTTGTTGTTAGTATTAATCAGTTTAACCACCAGGGTCCAAGTTGAACTATGCGGTTGTTCCCTGTACTTGGACTGGTACTTCTCTCTAGGGGTTTCGTCATACTTGTTCCTGGTTATGGATATACACTTTGTTGTACGTCGCTCTGGATAAGAGCGTCTGCCAAATGCCTGTAATGTAATGTAATGTAATGTATTCATGTTTGGTCTTGTTAGAAACTAAATTCCTGAATATTTTGGTAATAATATGGTTCTTATCCATGCTTTCAACAACATAAGGTCACTTTAATTAATAAGTACACTGTCAGCTTTTAGTCCTTGTGTTAAATGTGCCTGCCTCCCCGCCCACCCCCCAACTTTCCACACTTCAACTCGGCATCTCTCAATCAGGTCAAACATGCTCAAGCCATGCTGCGTTGTGTTTATGATGACCTCAGGAAAAAAGTTGTGTTGTATTTGGTCTTTATTTTGGTGGTGGTTTCTTGGTTGTGCATTTTAGCTCATTTCATTTGTTCCCATGGCACTGAAACAGGAAGAGGGTAATACTTTGGTATGGTCTGGCTTATCAGTCTCATACATAATTTGTTTTGGCTTGTCACTTGATTCTACCAGGTTACTGTCGACTGGCCTATCAAAGAATTTGTCTATTTAATTTATAAATGTCATTTTCTATAATAATTGTTAAATTAAGTCATGTAAAATACATTTTATATGTAGGTTAAGGGAGAGGTTCTTGCACGCAATACCACTTGTGTTCAGTATTCAGAGTGCTGAACATTTTAACAAGGGCATTGACTGAAAATACTTGTCTGAGGGTGGCACGGTGGTGCAGTTGGTAGCACTGTGACCTCACAGCAAGAAGGTTCTGGGTTCAACTCCAGTATCACACCGTGACTACCCTGATAGGGACAGAAGAGCTGGACACAGGGAGATTTGGAAATTCCAAATATCTCTGGCGTTTTATTGGGGTAGCGAGAGAGAGCGTAATCACAAACAAACACAAACGAAAAACCTTCGCTCATCACCCTCACGGGATCTGGGCAAAAACAATAAACTAAAATAACAAAGACAAAATAAATTGGTCTGTACGTGCTCTCTCTCACCGCCGTGGGGGATCCCGGTCTCAGACGCCTACTGTGGAAAGAAGCACACTTCTAAATCCTGGACTGATTCGTAATATCATCCAGGTGTGTGCCTGCTTAACCAGTAGGCGTGGTCCTCTAATTGCCCTGAATTCCTCCCGCAAACCGAGCCCTGCCACATCCGGCCTGGGCCTTTCTGTGTGGAGAATGGCCTTTATTTTGTATGTTCTCCCCGTGTCCACGTGGGTTTCCTCCGGGTACTCCGGTTTCCTCCTACAGTCCAAAGACATGCAGATAGGCTAATGGAAGACAGTAAAGTGCCCATAGGTATGAATGTGTGAGTGCATGGTGTGTGTGTCCTGCAATATATTGGCAGCCTGTCCAGCCCAATGCACACTGGGATAAGCTCCAGCACCCCTCGCGACCCTGTCCCGGATAAGCGGGTATAGATAATCGATGGATGATGTATGGATGTCGGTTGTCCGACAGTGCTTCCTGGAGTTTTACATCCAATATTGAAATGGAGTGATCTTTGTCTGCAACATGTTACACATGCATGTAAATACACTGCTGTCTGAGTTTTAATCACAATATAGACCGCTGCTGGGTCCGTACAGCCTGCTCACTGCTTATTCCTGTATTTTAATGTATAAACACAGCGTGCAGATGTTCCCCTGTCATACATTACTGCACTGCTGCCCTGCTCTCCCTGGGAGTATCGGGGCTCCCCCACTTCCTGCCCACTGATCCCTTAGCAGTGTGCAGCACCAGGGGGTCCTGAGACGGCCTCAGCATAGGGGATCAGCTGATCCCTTAGCCCATAGTGATGGATGACAATGGGATTTTACATTTGCGCAACCTCATATTTGTACAACCTCATATTTGTACCCCAGTGAAACAGGAAACTTCTGCCACCTGGGTGTGATTAGGATCAGTGTGAAGGTGTACTCTCTCATTCTGGCTGGAGTGAGAGAGATGGGAGTGAGGGGAACAAATGCTCTGCCATAGCATTTACACAATCTGGGGATGGAGACACCATTCCCCGTACAGTGGGTTTCTCCTTGTCAGCAGATCAGCGCTCATGTTCAGAATTCCTTGAACATCAATCAATCAATCAAATTTTATTTGTATAGCGTATTTCACAGCAATTGTCACAATACGCTTCGCAGACAACCCTGGCCTAGACCCCCACAGGAGCAAGCCTAAAGCAACATGGGTCACGCGTAACCACAGAAAGTGACGGCTGCTCCAGACCAACAGTCTGTGGGCTAGACCATGGAGCTGGAGGGAGCGCATGCCACCTTGGTGATTGACACATGCTACCGCAGTCATTATCGCAGCGTACGAGCACATGATAATAGCTGAAAGAAAATTGATTCACCATGTAACCCTCCTGAGACCCCTCCACCCCAGAGAGGGATGTGTCTGTACTTTTTTTCCATATGAAAACGATCCTGAGAGGGATTCCCTTAGTGTAAAAGTCTGTGTTTTCCCAGTGACGCAGAGTTGGGGCTGAGGTGGAGTGTTGAAATCCACCTCATGCACCTGAAGAGATTGTAAGATAAAGAAAAGGAACACAAAGAAATTGTGATGCATACCAGAAGTGCATTTTATCGAAGGATTTTGGATAATGAAATAAATTATTTGAACTGACCTGACCAAAACTCCTACCTACCATCATCCCCAGCTTTGTACTGCTGGTGTGCCCTAATGATTGAATCTATCATGCCTGTATGTGTTGCATGTCCTCCTGCAACGGTTTACAGTGATGGTCCTTCTAAGGACTGTTTTATGCTTCTGTGTAGTCTGCATAGTTTGCATGGTTTGCATTGTGTGCGACATTTGCAAACGGGCAGAGCATTTATATGGCATGTTGTACATGTACAGGTTGTGATTTTCCACCCGCTTACAGATACCTTCAATTCCATATCTTTCATCTCCTTTAATAAACTTTTATCACATCCATACTGTATGCTATGGGAACGAGGCACAGACGAGGCAGACAGTGCTGGCAACATGCCTGTAGACTTTTATTGTTCATAACAAGAGAAATCACTGTGCTCACCCATGTTAATTTGTTTGGTGTGTTGAAACCGAAGAAATGTTGTCAACTGAAATTCGCACTCAAAAGAATGGCTACAAAGTTTCAAAAAAATGTCATGATTTATTTTTTATTAGTTTTCTTTAATGCAGATTCATGCACAAACGTTTTGGCGTGTTGCCTTCTTCAGTGTGCAGGTACAGTGATTAAGACATTCCACATTCTTATAAACAGGTAACAGCTGCCTTTCATTAGGGCTGCTGGCCAATTATTATGAGACAATAATTTATTAAGGCTGCTAGACAATCATAGTCTCCGACGCTGTCCAGGTCTGAGTGTGGAGTGGAGGTGCTGAAACTCAGCCCCGTCCCTCCGGCGCTGTCCAGGTCTGAGTGTGTAGTGGAGGTGCTGAAACTCAGCCCTGTCCCTCCGGCGCTGTCCAGGTCTGAGTGTGGAGTGGAGGTGCTGAAACTCAGCCCTGTCCCCCCGGCGCTGTCCATGGTGCTGCAGGCTGGCCGGTGAGACACAGGTGAAGTGGAGCTGAGTGGCGGCTGATGGCAGGGAGGGGCGGGGCTCCAGAGGCCCACACCACAATACATATATATGAGCATGTGCATTACTTCCTGTTACAGTGAATCTGCCTTTAGCTGTGTATTAGCTTGCAGTGCTGTGGGAAGTTTGTCACAGAAAACTAAAAGGAAATGAGCAAATTCACTGTCCACACATGAAAAATGTGTTTTGTCTTTACTTTTGGTGGTGGCCAAACATGCTACAGCACTGAAAACTAACTCACTGTCCACTCTGAAAGGTGGCAGCTGCACGTCTAGTATGGGTTGGGAGGGTTAAGCCCAGAGAAAAGATCATAGAAAAGGTAGATGAGCCCATTGCCCCAATTCAGAGAACTTACAGTATAGGAAAAGGGCCCATTTGGGTCAGAATAACATCTATAGAACTGCCAGAGTTCAGTGCAGCAGGATGTTTAATTTTCAGGATTGTGGTGTTTCTGAAAGGATTGTGAATAAAATGGTATTTTATTCTGCTGGTAAAGCCGGGCATTAACTCACCGGCACGGTATGTGTGTACATCATGGTGGGAGAGTGTCCATCTGAACAACATGTGAGCTGCTGTTTAGATGCAGTGTTACATTGTTTAGTTTAGTCACTTTTCTGTGGTTCCAGTCCCAAGTCATAGCCTGGATATTATACCATTGTAAGCAGGCATGCTGTGTGGAATAGTCTGATTCAGAGATAAATATTCTGGCTCTAGCTCCTGTCATCTAAAGAATAACATCATTTACAGGAGTATTCTAATAATCTTCAAATGCCCCCACTTATTATTTTTTTGTGCAGTTTATATTCCACAAGGGCTACCAAACATGTTGATTTTAAAAGAAAAAAATGACCTAATACATCAGGCTTTTATTTTCATTATTATTATTATCATTGATACAACAATAATTAAATGTAACGCAATCATTAACCTATTATATTCGCAAAAGCGTGCAAGAATAAAATGATTAGACGGATTATAGCGTAAAGACATGGAGAACATAGGTGCAATGTGTGTAAGTTTCAAAAGACATCACATTTTTGAAAATCTAGTGTCTACCAGCAATAAAAGTTAGTGGCAGTAATCAGTTGTGCTGTTCTCATACAGCCACTAGATGGGGATGCAGTGTAATTCCAGTTGATGCCGTAGTTGCGTTGCTGGGAGATCGTGCCAGATGAACTGAAGTGTAGCACAGCTCGTACACGACTCCGGCACTGCTTCAGCTGTTAGCAGGTACAATATTGCAGGTCTGACCAATAATATCATGACTGGTTAGATAAAACCTTAATGTTATTTTATATACTGGTGTATATATTTAAGTTGTCCGTGACAGTTAGCTGCTTAGTTCCTCTCTGGCTCCGCTAGCTAGGTTGGGTCATGAAGTAACGTTAAGGTAGGTTGGGCTGGCTAGCTAGCTAACTCGTGCCTGTGACTGTGTGAGTCAAAGCGAAAGCTGAACTTAGAACAACGGCAACAGGTGTCAACTTGAGGGTCATGTTGTTTGATGTAAATGGTAAAGAAATGATATTTGCAAAGTGTTAATAGTTATCAAATAATTGTGTCATGTAACTGTAGTTCTGTATTTTCAAAGAATGAACTAGCTGAGGTAACAGTTCAGTGCGAGCTCAGAGCGAGCTGGCATCGCCATGGTAACCAACCGACCCTCCTAACGGCCACATTTTAAACAGCGTCGTCATGGCTACCGTCACGTTACTTTGGCGAGAGGTAAATAAGGAAGAGCGCATTTTGTATTGAATGCGGTTTTTATTTCACCTTGCTGAATATTTTAAAATTAATGTCAAAAACCCTGACAGACTGTGACTGTGTGTACATCTCAGGAATGCGTAGGTACATATATATCAACTGTCAAGGTGAACAATGTCACAAAGAATTTGTGCGTGTGTTTGTGTGTGTGTGGTCTCTCCACAGGCTGGGTTTGTGTAATCTCACAGAGGGCTGCTGTGATGTTCTGGCCTCAGTCCTGCGTTCTCCTCACTCAGAGCTGAGAGATCTGGAGCTCAGAGACAACGAGCTGCAGGATTCAGGAGTGAGAGCGCTCTCTGCTGGACTGGTGGACCCACACTGTAAACTGCATAGAATGGGGTGAGTACAAACACAAACCCCTTCAATAAATTAGGGCTACAGTGTGACTAAATACAACACTGATGTCAATGTTTCTAATGTGAAAACACACTCCACAGAACTGAAACAGCATGTTCCTGTTCTTCCTCTTGGTAGAATTCGATGACACAAATGAATGAAGAAATTAGTCCTGTTTACTGAACTGTAGTGGGGTGTAAACTCAAATGTGTTTGATAATGACTCATTCCACATTCATGTTATTTTAGTTTAACATACACAGCCCTGTTAGTTTATATTATGTTACATTACATTTATTTGCCAGACGCTTTTATCCAAAGTGACGTACAATAAGTGCATACAAAAGGTAATTGGAACAACTACAAAACACAGGTCCGATAAGGTACAGGGTTCGTAAGGTCATGAAAAACCTGGAAAAGAAAAATTTAAATTTAAAAGAAATTTAAAATGCAATTTCCAGGCCCTGGAAAAGTTATGGAAAATAATATTTTTTGAAAAGTTTTGGGAAAGTAATGGAAACACAGCTAAAGTTGCATCAAATATAATTGCTAATTAATCCAATCATAGAAATAGTATGTATAGTAATAAAACGTAAACTGGCACGTAATCTTCGCGGTATTTTGGTGGTGTGAGAAGTTAATTCGGTCTGGCTCAGTCTGTTTACAGGCAGGCCCAACAGGCACGCTTCTGCTAATGTAACAGTTAGTGAACGTAGGACCTACTGTGCCGACAATATGCCAGGGAAGTGCAGCTTCAATAATATATCAGGGCTCGAAATTAACTTTTTTACTTGGTAACACTGGTGCTCCCAATTTCAAAAGGTTAGGAGCACCCACCAAAATGTAAGGAGCACCAACAATATATGCAATAGATTTGTTATTGATAAAAAACAACAATATAACAGTACGGTTTACAAGTAACAGTTAAACTGTAAGGCCTAAAATGTGTCGACTCTTCAAGGAATTGCGTGTTATGCATTCAAACGACAAAGCGCTTCTCGTCACAATAATACCGCTAATTAAATCAACCGCCAGTAAACTGCATCAACCGGGTCGCTACACAAAACACTACGTTAGCATTTTTTTTTAAAAAGCCGTAATCGTTCGCTTCAACTTTTCAGCTTTCGATAACGCTAATAAATTGAACATAAACTTTTGTCTTCAGGTAACATTAGTTAACGCGTTAGCTCCCTGTGTCGCGGAGTGGAGTGACAGTGGAGTGCAGCGAAAGGGAGTGATTGAAGGCTAATATTAACCAATTTAAAATCAGCATTAATGGTAAGAATGTCAAGCTCACGATTGGTTAGAAGGGTCACCGTCAGCTCACAAGGGACATACTGAGTGTACTAACTAGTGAATGTACGGAGAAAGAGACGTTCGACTGGAAAAAGAAAAAAAGTCGCACCAGAACAATTATTTGCACTCCCACAAATGCTCCCAATTATATTTCGACGTCGATTTCGAGCCCTGTTTGAGACATTGACAAAAATGTTAAACTATTCAAATTAAAATATGAGAGAATGTATCTAAGTGTGTCTGTCTGGTGTTTATTTGTTTTAGAGATGCACCATATGTTTCAGATGCAGACCTAATTTTACTTAGTGTTACAATAAATAATTTTAAATCGCCCCGCTGAGATAAAGTCATTTGTTTTGGTCATGGAAATTCAGTTAAAGGTCATGGAAAAGTCATTGAAAATAATTGGTGAAAAAGTGTATGAACCCTAAAGGTACAAAACTTTGTACGTTTCATAGCCATGAACACATAAAGTCCAGTTCACACAGTGAACATTACTATGACCTAACCTATGCCAAGTCAAACTAGGAGGCATTACAAGCAACATCTAGACAATGATACAAGGCACAATAAGTTCTGGATGGAGGTACATGTAACATGAGTGGCACAGGAGGTACATGTGTAGAAATAGGTGGATTTAAGTGATAGAAATGATCTACAGAGTGGTGATAGTTATTCCAGGTATAGTCTGAAGAGATGCATCTTCAAACCACGGCGGAAGATGGGTAGTGAGGGAGAGGTTCGTAGAGTTCGTTCCACCACTGGCTAGGGTGGAGAAGCTCCGTGGTAGAGACAAGATTGAACCCTTTACCCGGATGGCAGGGGGTGCAAGGCAGTGGTCAAGTGGGCGTATAGGATTTAATCATGTGCTGTAAGTAGACGGGGGCCGTCCTGTTGGCTGCAGTGTAGGTGAGGGTCTAACACACACAGCCCTGTTAGTTTATATTAATGTGTGTAAGGTGTGTAACACACTGCTATGTGTTTGACACACACAGCCCTGTTAGTTTATATTAATGTGTGTAAGGTGTGTAACACACTGCTATGTGTTTGACACACACAGCCCTGTTAGTTTATATTAATGTGTGTAAGGTGAGTAACACACTGCTATGTGTCTAACACACACAGCCCTGTTAGTTTATATTAATGTGTGTAAGGTGTGTAACACACTACTATGTGTTTGACACACAGCCCTGTTAGTTTATATTAATGTGTGTAAGGTGTGTAACACACTGCTATGTGTTTGACACACACAGCCCTGTTAGTTTATATTAATGTGTGTATGGTGTGTAACACACTGCCATGTGTTTGACACACACAGCCCTGTTAGTTTATATCAATGTGTGTATCGTGTGTAACACACTGCTTTGTGTTTGACACACACAGGCCTGTTAGTTTATATCAATGTGTGTAAGGTGTGTAACACACTACTATTTGTTTGACACACAGAGCCCTATTAGTTTATATTAATGTGTGTAAGGTGCATAACACACTACTATGTGTTTGACACACACAGCCATGTGTTTGACACACACAGCCCTGTTAGTTTATATTAATGTAAGGTGTGCAACGCACTGCTATGTGTTTGACACACAGAGCCCTGTTAGTTTATATTAATGTGTGTAAGGTGTGTAACACACTGCTATGTGTTTGACACACAGAGCCCTGTTAGTTTATATTAATGTGTGTAAGGTGTGTAACACACTGCTATGAGTTTTACACACATAAACCTGTTAGTTTATATTAATGTGTGTAAGGTGTGTAACACACTACTATGTGTTTCACACACACAGCCCTGTTAGTTTATATTAATGAGTGTAAGGTGTGTAACACATTGCTATGTGTTTGACACACACAGCCCTGTTAGTTTATATTAATGAGTGTAAGGTGTGTAACACATTGCTATGTGTTTGACACACACAGCCCTGTTAGTTTATACTAATGTGTGTATGGTGTGTAACACACTGCCATGTGTTTGACACACACAGCCCTGTTAGTTTATATTAATGAGTTTAAGGTGTGTAACACATTTCTTTGTGTTTGACACACACAGCCCTGTTAATTTATATTAATTTGTGTAAGGTGTATAACACACTGCTATGTGTCTAACACACACAGCCCTGTTAGTTTATATTAATGTGTGTAAGGTGTGTAACACACTGCGATGTGTTTGACACACACAGCCCTGTTAGTTTATATATAGGATATATAGGATATTGCCTCACCGAAATTTAATAACATGTATTCCAAAGCAATGCTACCCAATATTTCCTCAATTCTTTCAAGTCACTTGGCCCTGTGTTTTGTAATCTTACCATATTACAATGTCAGATCAAAGTGTCAAATATTTCGTATTGCCTCATGGAACACATTGAAATTCATGTAGAAAACTGCTGGTCAGTCACTACAGGAAGCATATTTCTCCAGAAAACATATGTTTATACTTGCTTCTGAACTGAATTTCACTAAATGTACAAGTGATTGTATATTTGCAACGTACAATAAATACATGTAAAATACATATTGTACATACATACATAGAGAACTTCTTTATCCCCATGGGGACATTTCCCTCGCAGCATGTTACATTCACATTTATGAACAGACGTTTATACCAAGAAACATACAATCATTCACGCAACAGAAAAGCTGGCCACCAAAATACATACATACCAATACAAATTGGACATATAGATGCCTATTCAATCAATCATGACTGTGAGAAAGCCATCCACACATATGTTTGGCCTGTCCATGTACTGCACGCTTATATACACACAGGGCCAAGTGACTTGAAAGAATTGAGGAAATATTGGGTAGCATTGCTTTGGAATACATGTTATTAAATTTCGGTGAGGCAAGATAGCCTATATTGTTTGTAGTACCGTAACTTGGCGTCATTTTGATATCAATAATTTTGAGTAACTTGGCATTTTTGTACGTTGAAAACGTGTTTTTTATGAGATATCATGTCTTTTTGCAAAGCGTTTTATTACGAGAGTGAGAAATGGGAAGTGACCCTGTAAGAAACGGTTGTGGATTATGGCTATCATTGTGTGAATTTGTACAGTCTGATGAGCGTGTACGTTTAGCAGTTTCGGTTTGCTATATATGTAAAACAGTGGCTGTGACAAATAGTGCGGTGGCGTAATTGTAAACGCATCAGAAAAGGTGAAATATGGCCAGTGTAGCTATGTAGGCTACTCACGGATTTGACGGGCATCCAACGAGCCTTGATTGACAAAAGAATCAGCAAGCCCGTAGAATTAGAGCTGCCTAGGTCGCAACTTGTGTACCCTTCTGTCCTGCTCCGTTGTCTGTTATTTTGTGAAGATGCACTTTTAGTGTTTGTAAGGTTTATAAGGCATTTTTATAGGCTTATCTGCAGGTAGGAATCCTCTTTGCTGTTTTGTTAAGGTAGAACCGGAAAAGTTGATAGTGGAGAATAGGAGCAGACGCATATGTCCCAGCAGGCTTAACAAGTGTGAGATAAATTAGGCGAAATGATGAAATTGCGTAGTTGAAACAATATGTTTTTTAGCAGAATGGGC
The DNA here is from genome assembly GCF_018555375.3 of Anguilla rostrata. Classification (NCBI taxonomy): domain Eukaryota; kingdom Metazoa; phylum Chordata; class Actinopteri; order Anguilliformes; family Anguillidae; genus Anguilla; species Anguilla rostrata. The sequence goes on from NW_026986515.1 coordinate 43,505, forward strand.
ATGTAGGTGAAGGTTGACATGATCACAGACTATAGTGCGAAGTAAATGAAGTGACCATGAGCGAGCTTAGTTTCCTTATCAAACGGTATATAACAGTTTGTATTTAACGTTAGTTGTTTAAGTGGAGGGTTAAATAACATGTGCAATCTATTGCACTAATGTGTTTTTCTCATGTTCAGTGCTGGTAGTTATACTTATGAGTGAATCATGATTTTAAATGTAATGTTTTAAAGCGGAGTTGCAGAACGTACATACGTAGTAATTGTTTGTAGCCTATGTGGCTAGATAGAGAACAGGGCGAGGTAACATGAATGTAGAAACGTGGCGTTTGCTGATAAGAAGGTTTTGTACGGTAGCCAAGTGAAGAAATATAGTTAGTAGAAATGGCACAGCGGTGAACTGGTGTAACTTTTTAATAAAAGGAATACATTTGCCGTCATGAAATGCATATGGGTGGCCGTGAGTGAGTTTTGGTAAAGCAAATATAACCGTAAGAAAACGTTAGTGTAAAAGAGGAAATTATCTGCCTGAGGGCGAGTCGGGATTCAAGCCTTAAACCGGAGGTTTACCAGTCTGTGACTTTGTTAGTGCAGCACCATGCCATAGCTATGCAATGCGTGACATATCATTAGCAAACCTGCCGGTGGTTTTAAAGAAGAACACAGGCCAGTAATCACAGAAGAGCTCCCGTTGAATCCATATGGCTTAGCAATATTGTAGCCGGTTAATAACTGAACGGTGAACGGCGGGTAGATATGGTGCAAAAGCAATAATTGATAAGCAGTAGACAATAATTAGTGAGGGTCGAAGCAGGTTAAAGAAACACGTTCCTAGCTGGGCTTGAACCTACGACTTCGTGTTCCCAAGACTGTAACCTTGCCCACTAGGCCACAGGCAGACTAGCTGTTTAAACTGGAAATGTTTCAGAGTAAAAAGGAATGGGTATTTTGCGTGTGTATGCGCGTTTTTGATTGGGTCGTGTAGGTGGAGGAAGATTTGGCTGGTGTCAGTGAAATGTCCAATGGGGAGACATGTTGTTAGTGGGATAGGCGGCAGGAAAAATAAGAATGAGCGGAAGAAGAAGAAGAAGAAGAAAGAGAAGAAGAAGAAGAAGGAGAAAACGCAAAATCCCCTTAGTTTGGAGCTTTATTGTGTGGACATGTGAAGTTGTTTATGAATTCTGTTTGTTGAAATGGGGTCAGAATGTACAGAATTTAATGTTTTTAAGGGCTGAGTGTCTGTGGCTGTTGTGGTTATTTCTGTGAGGAACCCTGAAAAGTGCCAAACTCTCGGTGCTGTATAGGTATGGGGCATGCCCCCGCCAAGGCGTAACTTGGCGGGATGGCATACCTGCCATCCCAATTAATGTGTGTGAGGGGTGTATGTCCTTCTCTCTGCAGGCTGTCAGGCTGTGGAGTCACACAGAGAGGCTGTGATTCTCTGGCTTCAGCTCTGTGTTCAAACTCCTCACACCTGAGAGAGCTGGACCTGAGATACAATCACCCAGGAGACTCAGGAGTGAGAGCGCTTTCTGCTGCTAAACTGGACACACTCACACTGCTGTAAGTACAGAGAGTTTCCACACTGCACCTCACACACACACACACACACACACACACACGCACACACACCTGAGAGAGCTGGACCTCAGCTACAATCACCCAGGAGGCTCAGGAGTGAGAGCACTGTCTGCTGCTAAACTGGACACACTCACACTGCTGTAAGTACAGAGAGTTTCCACACTGCGCCTCACACACACACACACACACACACACACACACCTGAGAGAGCTGGGACCTGAGACACACCCAGGAGGCTCAGGGAGTGAGAGTGTTGTCTGCTACTAAACTGACACACTCACACTGCTGTAAGTAAAGAGAGTTTCCACACACCTCACACACACACACACACACTCACAC
>NW_026986516.1:0-86657 GCF_018555375.3 Anguilla rostrata
CATGTCCTCTCCATGTCTGCGTGGATTTCCTCTGGGTACTCCGGTTTCTTTCCACAGTCCAAAGACTATGCAGGTAGGCTAATTGAAGGCTCCAAATTGCCCATAGGTATGAGTGTGTGTGCCCTGCCATAGATTGGCAACCTGTAATCCTGCCCTTCGCCCAATGCATGATAGGATAGGCTCCAGGAGCCCCCGCAACCCTGTCCAGGATAAGCAGGTATAGATAATGGATGGATGAAGTAATAAAATGTATTTCACATGTAATAAAATGTATTTCACTAATATTCCCTCAGCTGAATAGCACAATATGAGCTTGGCGCCGTTTTGCGCCAGGTGTAAGATAGAGCCCTATGAGTTAATGCAACATATTTTTGGTCGCTGTGCCAACATAAAAGCTTGGAATTCGTAATTCACCTTAGAATTTGTAATGCACAGAACCTTGAACTTTGAAACCTTGAGCAAACTTAAAACTGCTTCTGTAATCAGTTCCTAAAAAAAAAGAAACTCTGCAAATTTTTTTTACATTGTATGTCAGATACACCTTTGTCAACATAATGACTACACGCAAAAGAAAGACATCACTTTGCTTAGATGACATCACTGTCAGAAACATATACACTGGGACGACATCATTGTAATAGACATAGACACACTCTCTGGGAAGATCTGAAAAGCTCCAGAATTTGCTCAGTGTATAAATTAGCACTGAAATATGGGAAGAGTTTCTCGGTAATGGAGTCTCAGCTAAATTATGTCTCAGCCCCGCCCCACAGCCATAATGCCTATAACCGCGGCTTCCATTAGACCCCACCCACAGTATCTCCTCCCCCTTCCTAATTGGTGCTTGTTGCTCTCAGCACACAGAAGTAGTGTAGCGGTTGGCACAGACTCCCATGACCCGAGCGACCCAGGCTGATACTGGATTTATGGCACACTAATTGTGAGTGTGTAATCTGTTAATGATACATTAACGTCTTGAAAAACTATAGCATTTATGACAACATGCAGTTCTTCCGAAAGAGCTAATATATATAATTGTGGTTTAATCCCTTCAAGATGTAAAGCTTGGCAAATGATTCCCATATCCCTTATCTACTGGGTTGTCCAAGAAAGGTCAAGCCACACCGTAAAAAAAACAAAACAAAAAAAAAACGGTAGAAACAGTTTCGGTAAAATGTCAAATTTATATTTTATTTTCTTTTTCAAAACACTGTCAAAGTCATGTAGAATAATGATAACTTGATATTTAAATGATAAGGATTTCAAACTGTTTTTTTACTAAATTTTTTTTTTTTTCATTAACAGCATTAATGCTCATCTTTTCACCATTATATTATGGGATTTTATTTTTATTTAGTGCAGTTTATCAAGGTCACCTGCAAAGTGACTGGTCTCCTGAATTTGTCTCACCAAATGATATGGGGTAGGTCGGGTTTAGCTCAAGTTAACCTGTCAGGTAGCAGGTTAGTTTCAGAGCATACGTTACCATAGCATCTGACTCAGGCTTTCTCTGATCCTCGTATTGGGACCCGATAATTCAGGATTTTCTTACATTTTGATTTAATAGATCCGGATAACTTGCTGAACCTGCTTTCTGGAACCAACCCCAGTCAACACTGCTTGTCTGCCTAATTAACAGCTGTTAAATATCACCATCTAGTGGCACATTAAGTGGTAGTGAAACAAACTTACAGCTTTAATTTGTGGTTGGTCCTTATCTCATCATGGCCTGTCCATACTACAAAACAACCCTTGGGACTGTAATTATGCAATCATTGGCTCTGTGATGGTGTAAGTGTGTTTACAGGAACTCCAGGCTGATAGCATGCAGCCTAGATTTAGTGCTGTCTTCAGTGGAACTGGCTTGTGCAGACTCTGCAAAGTTCAGTAGGCTATTCGGTAAAATATAACAACCCTGCTGTCCCTATAGTGTGTACAGTCCAACAGCATTAAAATAGCTGTGTTCCAGCCTGTTCAGACAGACTCTGGACTTTTTAAAGAAATGCATCTCCATTGATATACAGCTGTTTCTTATTTGGAATAAATGTTTCTTATTGTACAAATTACTTGGTTGCAGACCTACTATGTCCACAACCATAGAAAATAAAATAACGCAAGCCAGTGCATTGTTGAATTACCCTCAAAAAGTAAATCACAGGACCCTGTGATTTCAGTACCACCTACAACAGCTACACTTTCCTGGAGGAGAGTGAAAAATGACTACTGCACTTTATCCAGCAGATGGCGCCAGTCTACCACTTTTGCATCATGAATTTTCCTTCATACAGTAAGTGCGGCGCCAGCCATTTGTTATTAATTAATTTGCTTAGCACATCATTCATTCCAGTGACCATAAAAAAGATTTTCAAAAATAACTCCTTTTGATATCTGTGGTTAATTTAAAAAAGAAAGAAAAAGAAAAAGTAGAATAACAGCAATTATTTCAGTCTGCATTTATCTGCATTTTCAAAACATCCAGACTCATGATTTTCCTCTTAAAGATAATATTACATGTATATATAAGGTTTCAGTCATTGTATAGCCCTTTTCATGAATGTTCTTGATGATATGACTTAATTTGGCTTATGACTGCAGGAAGTTTTCCTCACTACTGACAAAGGTCATGGGTGGGTAGCAGATATTTCTTGCCTGATGTGTTTCTTGAGTCAAATGGTGACAGAGAAGATACATGCTGCTCCAACACGGACATAAGCACAGACATGCACATTCAGATACGCATGCATGCTCACATGGGTACACATACAGACACATACGCACATGTAAGTATGCACAAGCATGTGACCCCTCACATGCATGCGTGAAAACTATGCCATACGTGCACACATACACAAGCCTGTTCATGAACATGCAGATTTGCATGCGCAGTAAACACACACACACACACACACACACACACACACCCACACCCTTAGACACCACTGTGCATTCTATTATAGTTAATGGGGTCTCCCTGCTACTCGCCTTTTGTGCCTCCTATGGGCTGCTGTATTTAAGTGTGTGCCTTTGTTTGTATGCATGTATGTGTACACATTTGTGTGGATTCTGGCAAACATTTCCATGTAAAATTAATTATGTGATACATTTCAAAAGGGTTGCATGATGTTTCAGTAAACAAAGAAAGTGAATGACTGCAGCACACTGCAATTGAAAGGTCACCTGCTCTGCCCTGCAATCTGATCAATATGGAATGTTGGGACACTCAGTGTTCTAATTGCAGAATTCTGGAGTTCTGCTGCCTAGTGATGGTTCTGTTTGTTTGGTCAGACTGGTACTGTTTAGTATGAATGCATGTTCTCCCCTCCTGCTGTACTTTTGTTTGTAACACACTGATCTGTTCAATAAACTCCCTGTTTCAGGAGAAGCATGTAATGTATTGATATAGGGCAGATATCACAAATATACCCCAGGCCTAATGTTACATTAATTCTGGGTGATTCTGGGTCTTAATGCTGAGGAATGGTGATGCTTACAGTGCATCTGGAGCTTCTGACCTCACACTGAGGAAAAAGCCCCAGAGCATCAGAGTGCAGCTGGGGGGAGGTGTCCTTCTTCGACTCCAGTGACATGTCACTCATTTACTGTTGTAAAGACACATTTACTGAGAGAGTGTTTCCGTACTTCTCTCCCGGTTTAAACAAAGATGGTAGGAATGAAGAACCCCTCCATATATGCCAAGTGAAAGTTTCCGTAAAAGTGAACATGTTTTTTTTTTTAATGAACAAAGTAGAGATGTTGCACAAAAGGATTTAGGTTATTTCTAATCTGCCTCAGCACGTCAGGTTATTGACTTGATCTGGGGCAGAACTGCTGCACATGTGAATTGACCAAAGGGAGCTGGTTTATGGCCTACCAGAACCGAACGGGAGGCAGACACACAGAGGTAACAATGTATAAAGGATAGTAATTCCATCTGCAGGAGCATCCCGCTCGTGAATCCCAGTAGCGTTAATTGAATTATTGAATAGGTGGTATTATTCAATAAGTGGACCTCCATATTGGGTCATTGGTGGCACCTTTGTGGTAGGCAGTGTCGAGCTGATGAAAGTGCCTCGTACGAGTTGGTGACAGAGCAGGGGGAGAATCAACTGCTGCTGGATGCCAACATTCCACGCCGGAATGCCGAATGGTGAACTTTGGTTGTTTTTGTGTTGCCCTGGTAAGCTAAATACATGATACGCTCTGATCAGATTGATGCATATTACCCCTCTCAGTTAACGGGATTATCAATGTCCTGTACACCCCAAACTGATTGGGTGATGTTTGTCCAGTGTCGGTGGGGGTTGAGTGGTGTCCAGCAGTGAAACCCACCGGTGGTAAAATTTGTGTAATCGTTTTATTGACGTGGGGGGACGAGAAGGAGAAATTCCCCCTGAATATTGCTTGTGGGCGTGATCGTCTGCGCGTATATTTCTGTAAGGATTGTGCATCTTGGGGGGAGTCGGATTTAAACCACTCAGCAATGGCATATGGTAGGCTGGTCCTGATTCTCCTCCCACAGCATTTTATGAACTTGTTGTTTAATGGTTATATGATAAAAAATAATATTGTATTTTGTTAAACCCACTGTCTGTTTTGGCCTACACCCAGTTCTTCAACCCTATTCTGAAAGAACCACCTAAACTAGAAAGGGAGTATTTAGCCTGAAGATTGTGAGCTCCAACTAGCTGAAACGCCGCTGCAATTGCGGACATAATATTTTGATCCGTCTCTACAGTAACAATCGTCATTTGTAAATTAATCGGCCACAATATGCATGAATGTTGATTTAGGATGGACCAGCTGGAGACGTGGAAGTACAAAGGGGGGTGTTTTAATAGCCTATTAGAAGAGAGCAGGCATGCACACAGAGGTAACAATAACCGCTTGGTTACCTTGTCGGTACATTTTGCTCTGGGAGAGGGGTATAAAGCTGGTGCTTGAACGGCACTCTCTTGTAACCGACCCGCCTTGCTTTGACCAGTATGTTTCCTGCAGTAACGGAGACTATTTTAGCTTCTTAATATAATATTTTATTGATCTAAACATTGGAACTATATGTTTTACATTAAATCAATTACAGTTAAATAAACAGCTTTTATATGATGATGATGCTGATTGATGTCATTTCTATCTAGCTGGGTTTATAAGGCAGTGTACAAGCTTGAAATGTGTGACTATCATGAACTTTTGTTCGTTTGATTCCATCAGTCTCCCGTGCTCTTCAAATTTTACTTTGCAGATGCAGTGAAGAATAAATTCACCCTGTCAGCTCCATGCTGTAGGATTTACACCTGAGCCTTCAGTATCCCCACCTGCAAACCAGCCATTGGTCTCAAACTATATTCATTTCTTTTCCTTGATTGATAATTATTGCATGAGAATTATTACAAGAATCAAGCATAATGAAATTATGTAATATAGTAATCACAAAGCTTTCTCTGATTGTATCTCTCATAGCATCACTATGTGTCTCAGCCCAGGAGTTGTTCTTTACCACCATCGCTCTACGTTTTTTCTTGTGGGGGTTCTGTCCAGGGCTTACAGTAAAGGCTATTTTGAAAAATGTTGATTTGATAGCATTTTCTTTCATCATATCATGTTAGAGAATTTAAATGAGAAAGATGGATTCTAGTGTGTAAATATATATATATATATATATATGTGTGTGTGTGTGTGTATGTATAGCTTTGAATATTTATATACCTTATCTTTAAAATTATATTTTAATATTTCCTAAATTCTGGCATGATATCAAATATGTATTTTTCTGTTTAAGAGACATTTATTCTGCCTTTAATTAATGTCAGCCTACAGTACGTTGAATTCATGCTGTTTAAAAAAAAAAAAGTGTATTCCAGATTTCGCCACTAGAGGGCAAAGGGACATTTTGAATTTCCTCCTTGTGAGGTGGGTAGGCATGCTACCCAGCTCTCGCATTTTTCAGACCAGCAAAAACGAAAAAACGGCCTCGAACAAACTTTTGTCCATCTCATTATGTCCCTGTTCATTCCGGTTAGTAAGTACACGTATGTTCAAGATAATTACAGTGTGATTTAAACTTTGTGATTTTCCTGTATTAAGACCAGACGGCCGTATTCTGCTTATTTATTTATGTAAAGTAGAGTAACTTTTCCCACTCGTGAAGTTGGCTATTTTACTCCCGGTCACAAACACATACGGGCTATCGGTTTAGTTTACCATCTTTGTACATTTTTTAATGGATCCTATGTAATGTTATTTGCTTTTCTGAAGTTCCTGACATAACATTATTATGTTTATTAAGGGAAGCTGACAGTGTATTTTCCTAGCTTTAAGCTCATTAGCTTCATGTCAATTCACGCTAATTGCAGCCTACTCCTCTCTTCTCATTATAACAATGATAGGGAGGTCAAACTCGTTTTGGCCATCTTTCAGAAAATATATTTTGACAGCTTATTTTTCATGAATGTCATATATGCTACTGTATAATCAAATCATAAAAAAAACACGTTTTCAACGTACAAAAATGCCAAGTTACTCACACATACAAGACATAGGCCTACACCGTCTATAACTCATTCATTCAGACTGCCGAAATCCAGGCCTGCCATTAAAAGTATTGATATCCAAATGACGCCAAGTTACGGTACTACAAACAATATAGGCTATCTTGCCTCACCGAAATTAAATAAGATGTATTCCAAAGCAGTGCTACCCAATATTTCCTGAAGTCATTTGGCCCTGTGTGTATAAGCATGCAGTACATGGACAGGCCAAACATATGTGTGGATGGCTTTCTCAAAGTCAAGATTGATTGAATAGGCATCTATATGTCCAATTTGTATTGGTATGTATGTATTTCGCTGGCCAGCCTTTCTGTTGCGTGAATTATGTTTCTTGGTATAAATGTCTGTTCGTAAATGTGAATGTAACATGCTGCGAGGGAAATGTCCCCATGCGGATGAAGAAGTTCTCTATGTAGCTATGTATGTACAATATGTATAGGCTATTACATGCAGAATGTATTGTACGTAGCAAATATACAATCACTTGTACATTTACTGAAATTCAGTTCAGAATCAAGTGTAACCATATGTTTTCCGGATAAATATGCTTTCTGTAGTTACTGACCAGCAGTTTTCTACATGAATTTCAATGTGTTCCATGAGGCAATTCGAAATATTCAACACTTTGATCTGACACAAAGTGTGCATGGAATGTGAAATGGGAAGATTACAAAACACAGGGCCAAGTGACTTGAAAGAATTGAGGAAATATTGGGTAGCATTGCTTTGGAATAGGCCTACATCTTATTTAATTTTGGTGAGGCAAGATAGCCTATAGCCTATTGTTTGTATCACCTTGTAAATCCCCCAGAGTAGCCGGTTCAGGCACATTATCATCTCTGTATTTGAGATAGTTCAAGAAGACTGAAGACACCAAGCCTGATCAGCCAGTTTGTTCTGGTTTTGAACGACATGAGGTGTGTTCTGTTGTAGTTTCAGAAAAATGAAAGTGAAAATATCAGACTGAGAGACGGAGTCTGTAAAATGGAGGCTAAAGCTTTGATTCCTGAGGACGATCTGTGTTGCTCTGTATGTTGTGATATTTTTAAAGAGCCTGTTGTCCTGAAATGTAGCCACAGCTTCTGTGGAGTGTGTCTGAAGCAGTACTGGGAAGAGAAGAGCTCTCGAGAGTGTCCCATCTGCAGGAGAAAGGCCTCTATGGATGATCCTCCTATAAACTTGGCTTTAAGAAATATTGTGGAGTCCTACTTAAACCAGAAGACTGAGAGAGAAACTACGGACAAGAGTGATGCTCAGTGCAGTCTTCATGGGGAGAAACTTCTATTCTTCTGTGAACATGACAAAGAGCCTCTCTGTCTCGTCTGTCAGACATCAAAAAAACACAGAAACCACCCCGTCTGTCCAGTGGGAGAGGCTGTACTGGAGCTGAAGGTATTCCATTTTGAATATAATGTATTTTATATTTTCAAGACACAGTCAAATATGTGTAAAATATCTCTGTGTATAACATTCAGATCTGACGGACGGCTGTGGTATGAGGTTTTGTAAATACAGTCAGTCTGGCCTCCACTTCCACTCACAAAGGCAGCAACAGGAACAAACCTGCTAATCAGTCAAAAGCAGGAAGTAGCAGCACTGTATCTGAAAGTGTGTTTACAACCATTAAAACATCATGTATATTAGACTTTCAGTGTAGGGCTTTATGAATGAAATGCAAGCATGGTTAATCTTGATTGACAAGTGCTTGGGGGGCCTTTTAGAGAGAATATGGCTCCAAACATGAACTCTGAAATACACAGAGCCATTTTAGAAATATGTAGGAATGATGTGTCAAATTAGAAGTACTGACAGGGCAAATAGAGATATCACACATGACCTTTAATATAATAAAGGTCACGACCTAATAAAGCTGCTGTGAAATACTCCATTATTTGCTTGGGGAGAGAACTGAGCAACAACCAGGAAGTAAAGAAATCCACAATGACTGGTGGAGACAAGAGCTATACATATGCGTAACTTATTCGTACCAATAAGTCAAATCAATTTTACAAGTGCTTTAAGATTTCTTACAGTCTACTATAAAATATGAAATTACAACCCAGTAAAAGTTATTTTTTAATCCTATATGCTGTAAAATTTGACTGGTTTAATTTTTTGAAAATGCATCACAGAACATTTTATGCTGCGTTATAAGTATGTTTCACTAATCTTTACTTAATTTGTAGCAGGGCTATTTTCTTGACTACTTTTCCAATGTTCTTAATAAGCTGTACTGACTTTCACTTGTATTGCAGCAGTGATATTACTGTGCCATTTGTGTCTTTCTGGAAGTGATAACTGATTCATTTAACTCCAGGAGGAACTCAAGCCTGCACTTAATCTTATTAAAGAAAAATTGAAGAGGTTTACTGAGGTTGAACAAGAATGTAAGAAAACAGCAGAACACATCAAGGTAAGGAAAGCAATTACGAATACTGTTTAGGTACACAAAAATACAAAAGAATTGTTTTTGGTTTATGTTCTTTTTGACAGGTATACCGAACACACTAGCTGCCACGCAATGAAACATAGTTACACTATTCAAGTTTAAAATAGTGTGTTTGAATTGCAGAGTCAGGCCCAGCACACAGAGAGGCAGATAAAGTTAGAGTTTGAGAAGCTCCATCAGTTCCTGCATGAGGAAGAGGATTCCGGACTAGCTGCTCTGAGGGAAGAAGAGGAGCAGAAGAGTCAGATAATGAAGGAGAAGATAGAAAACATCACAGGACACATCCTCACTCTTACAGACAAAATCACAGCTATAGAGAAGGCCATGGACACTGAAGACACCTCCTTTTTACAGGTAGGAGCTTAATTTATTGTAATTCAGTATGCTGGTTTGTGGTTTTTCACAATATTTGGCCGTGTTCCCTTATTCTGCATCAATGCAGCAGTAGAGTACTGAGAGTGTGTCAAACTCAGGGTACAGGTATTCAAAGAGATGCATCTGCTCATTTTAAAATGTCATCACATTCTTTTTTATATTTTTGAATTTTGTGTAAAATTGGTGTCACCAGAAAGTCAATAGAAAACACCACCACTGCAGAGTAGAGCATGTCCTGTATAATTTACAGGAGGCCTCATTTTCCCCACATAGTTGTTTTTCACCATTGTGTGCGCTATAATAGCAATGACCCTGTACACTACATGCAGGCAACTGCTACAAAGTTCAAGACAGAGGGATGAAACGGCCTGTTCACTCTCTAGATGTTCACTCATTTGATTCAGAGTTGCTGAGAAATCTTCCAGCCACATGGTAGCCAAATTAATGATCAACAAAACCTGCCCAGCATTTTTATACACAACAGTGAGCATGCTGGGATGTTCATTGCTTAATTATCTCAGGAGTCACACCTGTGTGGAAGCTCCTGCTTTCAATATTCTTTGCATCCTTCATTTATTCAAGCGTTTCCTTTATTTTGACAGTTACCTGTACATTACAGTACCTTCATTCATATGTGCTTACTGTTTAAATGAAATAACTTTTATTTGCATTGCTCTTGTTTTTCACTTATTATACCCTGTCTCTCATGATGTTCTCTACTGAGTATGTTTATACATGTCTACATCTTATTACAATTGTGCTGTTATGTGTTTTTCAGAGCTACAAGAACATCAAGGAAAGGTATGTAGAGTCTGACCTATTTTCTAATGTCAGTTTAAGTCTCTTCAAACCCTAAATCTGGGGCGACATAGCTCAGGAGGTAAGAGCGGTTGTCTGGCAGTCAGAGGGTTGCCAGTTTGATCCCCCGCCCTGGGTGTGTCGACGTGTCCCTGAGCAAGGCACAATTGCTCCCAACGAGCTGATTGGTACCTTTCATGGCAGCCTTTCACTGTTGGCGTGTGAGTGAATTGGTGAATGAGAAGCATCAATTGTAAAGTGCCTTGGATAAAAGCGCTATATAAATGCAGTCCATTTACCATTTAAATCTTGAGTGACTTCTGCTTGTCATTATAGAGCCCAGTGCACACTGCAGGATCCAGAGCTGCTGTCAGGGGCACTGATTGATGTGGCCAAACACCTGGGCAACCTGAAGTTCAGAGTCTGGGAGAAGATGCTGGAGGTGGTGCAGTACAGTGAGTATCTGGGGCAAAAGTTAAAATCACATTATTTGTGAACATCTAATGAAGACATAAAACTCAAAAAACCGAGCTGTATGGTGTGAAAGATAAACATCCAGTCTCAGTTCCCGTCAAGTTTAGGAAGATTCTGGGGCTGCACTACGCTGCTCTCATTTTAATATCAGAAAACAAGCACAGAATTTGTAGACTACTTAAAACCTAATTAAAACTGCGGTTTGTACGTTTGGAGAAAATAACTAGTGTTACGACCGGCTCGAAGGGCCACAACAAACAAGTCCAATGTACCAAAAAACAATCCAGAAACTAATATAAAAACACCAACCCAGACATTTATTAGAATAACCAACAAACTAATCACAAACTAAAACAAAGGAAAACCCACAAAGTTCAAACAAAACGATCTTCACAAAAACTACAAACACAAACAGCACAAAAGAAACCCCAAAGAAGATCTCAAAGAAAGAACTCCCCTGCCTCATACTGCAGGGCTTATGTTGGCCACCGTCAGGTGGAGGCAATCAAGCAATTAGGCAATCAGGCAACTACCTCCTCCTGCACCACCCAGACCAGCAGAGGCAGGGGACATAACACTAGATTAAAATAAAAAATAACATTCAACCCCCTCCCACCCCTCCCTCAGCTCTCCCTTCAAGCCCCTCCCTATAAGGATCAGGAACTATCAGCTGTTTGAATTACGTGCATGAGTGAATTTTATTATTGTGTCATGCATCACACCAATTCCCAGCCCGCATTGGCTTATATGACACCAACATTTTGCATATAACAGATCCAGAGTAAATCATAAACCTATTAAAATGCAACAAACACATATCTGATACATATGCCCTGTACAAAACAGTATAGACTCCATTACCAAACCTTCTTATCTTCTTTTTCATATACATAGTCATTATATAAATAATAACACCTCATTAGAGACTAAACAAACAATACATCTTGCCTTCTTTTCCAGGTGTTTGATATAAAGTTAGCCATTTTAAAAACATCAAACTTAAATAGCAATTTCATCATCTCTACCCCCCCAAAACACTTCAGGATTTCGTTTAGACATTTCATGGAAAATTGGTGCTCTTAGATCATCATATACAGTACAGCATGAAATGGGATTCATTTTAAATTTCACCCAGATCACATAACAGACATAGTCTTTTTTCTTCAACTACATCATTAGATCTGCCTACCTCAATAGCCAGAGGAAGGATACCGGTTCGTAACTGGGCAACCAGGGACCTTTGGCTTCTGCCATAATGTATGGTTCAGGGCCATAGTTTTGCTTAACATGAATATATGTCCTTAATTTTGGTTTTAGCAATATATTATTAGACCACTTTTCTTCAAAGTTTAATAAAAGCGTATATTTAATCATGTTAATATTACACCGTAAGTTATTTCTGTAAATATATTGTAAATCAACTTCCTCAAAAAATGCATCAAGTTCTTTTGTCCGTGGGGTGTTGTGTAATTTCACCCTGAATAGCTAGAACTGGAGCAAATTTATGTACCCCAAGAAAACGTATGGATCTGTTCTGAATAGAATTGGCGTGTTTGGATTCTTTAAAGCCCCATATGCCAGCAGCACAATTCAGTACAGGAGAGACACAGGCATCATAAAGTTGTGAATATGTTGAATAGCCAAGATCTTTGCACACTTTCAATTTATTAATCACTGAGCCTAACGCTCTTCCAGCCAAAGTCACTAGGGACGTAGGTCATAAATTCATCCCAGGGCAAACCCCAGGTATTTATACACATTAGCATATTCTAGTGGTGATGGTCCAAAAGTGATATTTTATGTACTTCTTGCTGTACCCTTTTTCCTGAAATGCATTATCTGAGTTTTACTCTGATTTATTGTATTGCATTGAATTTGCTATGATATGTGTTCATTTATTTAATTTCATGATGCAAGCAGATTTTGTTTTTAAAGCATAAATCACTATGACTACCGTGTATTCAAAATCAAAACAATGATATACAGTTTCCCATGTATGTGACATAATCTGAATAGAGTATTTGAAATGTGCCTCTTCTCACAGCCTTTTCCATATCTTTCTTCTTGATATTTCAGCTCCTGTGGTGCTGGACCCCAATACTGTACGTGCCACTCTCTCTCTCTCTGATGATCTGACCACTGTGAGACACACAGGTACAGAGCAGAAATGTCCTGACAATCCAGAGAGGTTTAAACCTTGTGTGGATGTGCTGGGATCTGAGGGGTTTACCTCAGGGAAACACAGCTGGGAGGTGAAGGTGGGGAATAAACCTAGGTGGGCTATAGGAGTGGTGAAAGAGTCCATCAGTAGGAAGGGAAGTATAACATGCAGCCCAAAGAGAGGATTCTGGGTCTTAGTGCTGAGGGATGGTGATGAGTACTGTGCATTTGGAGCTGCTGCCCTCACACTGAAGAGGAAGCCCCAGAGCATCAGAGTGCAGCTGGACTATGACACGGGGATGGTGTCCTTCTTCGACTCCAGTGATATGTCCCACATTTACACTTTTAAAGACACATTTACTGAGAGAGTGTTCCCATACTTCTCTCCACATTCGAGAAAAGATAACAATGATGGATCCCTGCAAATATGCCCAGTGAAAATCTCTGTGAAAGTGATGTATAACCAGTGAAGGTATTTGTTTTAAAAAAAGAACAAAGTAGAGATGTTGTACTTGGAAAGAACTTTTGTTGTTTCTAATGTGCCTCAGCATGCCTGGTTGCTGATTTGGGTACTCTGGGGTAGACTTGCTGGAGATGTGAATTAATGAAGGTGAGGTGGTTGATGGCCTACCAAAACTAAATGGGAGCCAGACATACACTCAAATACAAGTGATCATTTGGTTAATGTAATCTGCCTCAGTATGCATGAATACTGATTTGGGACAGACCAGAGGAAGTGCTAAGGGGGATGTTTTAGTAGTCTGTCAGAAGAGAGCAGACAGACAGTTACTGCTTGATTTCCTGAAACTTCATTGCTTGATTTTGTTCTGGAAAAGGGGTACAAATCTGGTGCTTGAGCAACACTGTATTGTGACTTACCTGCATTGCTTTTACCTTATATCTCTCATGCTGTACAGGAGACAATTTTTGTTTATTAATATAAATTGATATTGATCAAAAGTTTTGAACTAAGAATTTTACTTTGCAAAGGACCAAATTCCATCATACCTAAAGAATACTATGGAAGAAATCAATTTATTATTATTATTATGATTATTATTATTGTTAATAATAATAATAATAATAATAATAATAATAATAATAATCATTATTATGAATTCATTAATTGGGTTTTGTTTTGATCTAGCTAATAGGACAAATCATTTCATATAATGTTTATACATAAAGCAGATTCTTCTTGTTTAATCAAATTCTTTTATATCTGATTGATTTAATTCCTGGGTGGATAAGGCAGTGTACAAGCTTGAAATGTTTGCGTATCGTGAGCTCTAGTCAGATTGATTGCATCAGTCTCCTGTGCTCTTCAGATTTTACTTTACAGATGCAGTGAAGAATAAATTCACCCTGTCAGCTCCATGCTGTAGGATTTACATCAGAGCCTTCAGTAGCCTCACCTGCACACCTGCCATTGGTCTCTCATTCCCTTTCATTGAATGTCAGTTATTATACGACATTTATTAGAATAATCAATCATAATTAAATAATTGATTTACACAATTAAATTGATTTTACATGAATTACTTTTTCTATAAGGCAATAGCAATAAAACATATATACTTTATTAGGTACACCTATTCAACTGCTTGATAACACAAATATCTAATCAGCCAATCACGTGGCAGCAACTCAATGCATTTAGGCATGTAGACATGATCAAGACAATCTGCTGAAGTTCAAACCAAGCAGAAGAAAGGTTATTTATGTGACTTTGAACATGGCATGGTTGTTGGTGACAGATGGGCTGGTTTGAGTATTTCATAAACTGCTGATTTACTGGGATTTTCACACACAACCATCTCTAGGATTTACAGAGAATGGTCCGAAAAAGAGAAAATATCTAGTGAGCGGCAGTTCTCTGGGCGAAAATGTCTTGTTGATGGCAGAGGTCAGTGGAGAATGACCAGACTGGTTCGAGCTGATAGAAAGGCAACAGTAACTCAAATAACCACTTGTTACAACCGAGGTATGCAGAAGAGCATCTCTGAACGCACAACACGTCGAACCCTGAAGCAGATGGGCTACAGCAGCAGAAGACCACACCGGGTGCTATTCCTGTCAGCTAAGAACAGGAAACTGAGGCTACAACTGGCACGGGCTCACCAAAATTGGACAATAGTAGATTGGAAAAACATTGCCTGGTCTGATGAGTCTCGATTTCTGCTGGAACATTCAGATGGTAGGGTCAGAATTTGGCGTAAACAACATGAAAGCATGAATCCATCCTGCCTTGTATCAACGGTTCAGGCTGGTGATGGTGGTGTAATGGTGTGGGGGATATTTTCTTGGCACACTTTGGGCCCCTTAGTACCAATTGAGCATTGTTTAAGCGCCACAGCCTACCTGAGTATTGTTGCTGACCATGTCCATCTCGTTATGACCGCAGTGTACCCATCTTCTAATGGCTACTTCCAGCAGGATAACATGTCACGAAGCTCAAATCATCTCAATCTGGTTTCTTGAACATGACTATGAGTTCACTGTACTCACATGGCCTCCACAGTCACCAGATCTTAATCCAATAGAGCACCTTTGGGATGTGGTGGAACGGGAGATTGGCATCATGGATGTGCAGCCGACAAATCTGCAGCAACTGTGTGATGCTATCATGTCAATATGGACCAAAATCTCTGAGGAATGTTTCCAGCACCTTGTTGAATCTATGCCACGAAGAATTAAAGCAGTTCTGAAGGCAAAAGGGGGTCCAACTCGGTGAGTGTATGTATTAAAACACAACCCCATATGTCTCCCAAAATTTTCAGATTTGTCCATTATTCTACTGTTGTGTTTCACTGAAACATGAATAAAATGAATGCAGTTTTACATATAAATATTAGTAAAAATACAATACAACCTCTAAAACGTCATGTTTCCAATGTCCCTCATTGTGGTTCTGTACTCACTCCACTCCAGAATATTTGATAATATGATTAATAATAAATTAAGATTACAGTTTTTCTCAAATGTTTAGACACTAAAACTGGAACTATGCACACGATGGTGAAAACTTGAAGCTCATATGTCAACAACAAAGACTATTTCCGCAAAACTCTAAGCACAAATCCTTTGTTTTCACTCAAATAGCAATTCTAAATCACATTTTTGCACAACTCTACACACAAAATCTCATTATTTAGCACAATTTTGATAATCAAGCCTTGTTTGTTCATGGAAAACACTGGCCTTCAAATGCCAAACTTTAAGTACCAATTGGTCTCACTCATGCCACACCTGCTCAAACTCAATTGGCTAAACTTTTCAATTATCTGTCAGAGCATAAAAGAGACCTCAGGTGACTTCTATTGTGTTGGAAAACAATGGAGCAACACGCAGCACAGCAAGGTAGAGGTAGAGGTAGAGGTAGAGGTAGAGGTAGAGGTAGAGGTAGAGGTAGAGGTAGAGGTAGAGGTAGAGGTAGAGGTAGAGGTAGAGGTAGAGGATGATGAGGGAGAGGAGTTAACATTCCAAACGATATACGTGCAACTTTGGTTGATCACGTATTTGTTTTTTGTTTTTTTTACAGCAGGCCTATGAACTACGATTTTTATTTTTGCAGTCTGCTGAACAAAGATTTATTTTACAGTAACAAATAAAGATTTGCTTTGTTACCTTCTTGAATTTGTTCATTGATTTCATATGACAACAGATCATTACATCCATTGTCCAGACTGACACAGTCTAAGCATGTTCTCGTTTTGAGAAGACACAAATGTTATCTATTTTGGCAAAACTCATAATTGCACTGAAAAGGAAAATGAAAAAACACTTTACAGTTTTTTTTTTACAGACCTATTCATATGAGGCCCGTGTGAATCATTTTGATGGAAAAAGTCAGTTTTGAGAAGAGAGAAAATGGTTTTGAATGCCTGAATGCATTTTGCAAGAGATTTGTGTAGCTTTGGCAAAAGGTTAACTGTTGCTGTGCTTTGTGTGTAGAGTTTTGAGAAACTGAGCTATAGTTTCAGAAAACGTGTTTAAACAATTGAGGAAAAACTGTGATTGATTAATTAACATAATACGTTTCATCAGCAGGGCAAGCCACACTGTAAAAAGTACAGAATACTAAAAATTTATTTCACTAAATGTTTTAGTTTTGAGCATAATTTAGATTTTTAAATTTTGTGGTCAATTTGTGCTATTGAACATCAATTAGTTCTGAATTATTATAAAACCTTAAAACCTGCCTTGAAATTTATTTCAAGTATTTGAGCTTTTTTGACAGTGCATAATCTAAAATAAACAAATGTGTAACAGTCAAAAGCAGTACGCCATAATTAGGTGAAAAATAGGTTGGTGCTTTTGCCTAAAAAAAACATGGCAGTTGTTAATGCTGAAGTTTCACTTAATTTTGTCCACCCCTGTATGTTCTTGCTTATTTTTTTACCCCACAAACACCTTTATTTTTACATTGGTTCTGTGTAAAATTATTAGTCTCATAAACTTGGTTTTGTATTTGAATGAAGTAATAAAAAGTAATCGAATCTCGGCTTGGGCCTTTCTCTGTGGAGTTTGCATGTCCTCTCCATGTCTGCGTGGATTTCCTCTGGGTACTCTGGTTTCTTTCCACAGTCCAAAGACATGCAGGTAGGCTAATTGGAGACTCTAAATTGCCCATAGGTATGAGTGTGTGTGCCCTGCCATAGATTGGCAACCTGTAATCCTGCTTTTTGCCCAATGCATGCTGGGATAGGCTCCAGGAGCCCCCGCAACCCTGTCCAGGATAAGCAGGTATAGATAATGGATGGATGAAGTAATAAAACGTATTTCACATGTAATAAAATGTATTTCACAAAACTGCTAATATTCTCACCTGAATAGCACAATATGAGTTAATGCAACACATTTTTGGTCGCTGTGCCAACATAAAATCTTGGAATTCGTAATTCACCCAATCTTAGAATTTGTAATCCACAGAACCTTGAACCTTGAAAATTGAGCAAACTTAAAACTGCTTCTGTAATCAGTTCCTAAAAAAAATAAACTCTACAATTAATTTTTTTTTACATTGTATATCAGATACACCTTTGTCAACATAATGACTACAAGCATAAGAAAGACATCACTTTGCTTAGATGACATCACTGTCAGAGACACATATCCTGGGATGACATCATTGTAATAGACACCCTGTCTGGGGAGATCTGAAAAGCTCCAGGATTTGCTCAGTGTATAAATTAGCCCTGAAATATGGGAAGAGAATCTCGGTGAAGGAGTCTCAGCTAAATTTATGTCTCAGCCCCGCCCCACAGTCATAGTGCCTATAACCGGGGCTTCCATTAGACCCCACCTACAGTATCTCCTTCCCCTTCCTAATTGGTGCTTGTTGCTCTCAGTACACTGAAGTAGTGTAGCGGTTGGCACAGACTCCCATGACCCGAGCGACCTAGGCTGATACTGGATTTGTGGCAAACTGTAATCGTGAGTGTGTAATCTGTTAAATAATACACTGTCTTGAAAAACTATAGCATTTATGACAATATGCAGCTCTTCCGAAAGAGCTAATATATCTAAAGGGTAGAAACGGTTTCGGTAAAATGTAAAATTTATATAATTTTCTTTTTCAAAACAAAGTCATGTAGAATAACGATAACTCGATATTTAATGGCTATCCCATAAGGATTTCAAACTGTTTTTTTTTCCTACATTATTATTATTTTTTCATTGACAGCATTAATGCTCGTCTTTTCACCATTTTATTATGGGATTTTTATTTTTATTTAGTACAGTTTATCAAGGTCACCTGCAAAGTGACTGGTCTCCTGAATTTGTCTCACCAAATGATATGGGGTAGGTTGGGTTTAGCTCAAGTTAACCTGTCAGGTGGCAAGTTAGTTTCAGAGCATACGTTACCATAGCATCTGACTCAGGCTTTCTCTGATCCTTGTATTGGGACTCAATAATTCAGGATTTTCTTACATTTTGATTGAATAGATCCGGATAACTTGCCGAACCTGCTTTCTGGAACCAACCCCAGTCAACACTGCTTGTCTGCCTTTTCTGAAACAGCTGTTAAATATCGCCATCTATTGGCACATTGTGAGACTGATAAGTGGTAGTGAAACAAACTTACAGCTTTAATTTGTGGTTGGTCCTCATCTCATCATGGCCTGTCCATACTACAAAATAACATAACCCTTGGGACTGTAATTATGTAATTACTTGCTCTGTAATGGTGTAAGTGTGTTTACAGAAACTCCAGGTTGATAGCATGCAGCCTAGATTTAGTGCTGTCTTCAGTGGAACTGGCTTGTGCAGACTCTGCAAAGTTTAGTAGGCTATTCGGTAAAATCTAACAACCCTGCTGTCCCTATAGTGTGTACAGTCCACCAGCACTAAAATACCAGCGTTCCAGCCTGTTCATATAGACCCTGGACTTTTTAAAGAAATACATCTCAATTGATATGCAGCTTATTCTTATTTGGATTAAATGTTTCTTATTGTACAAATTGCTTGGTTGCAGACCTATTATGTCCACAACCATAGAAAATGAAAGAACGCAAGCCAGTGCATTGTTGAATTACCCTCAAAAAGTAAATCACAGGACCCTGTGATTTCAGTACGACCTGCAACAGCAACACTTTCCTGGAGGAGAGTGAAAAATGACCACTGCACTTTATCCAGCAGATGGCACCAGTCTACCACTTTTACATCATGATTTTTCCTTCATAAGTGCAGCGCCAGCCATTTGTTGTTAATTCATTTGCTTAACACGTCATTCATTCCAGTGACCATAAAAAAGATTTTTTAAAAAATAACATCTTTTGATATCTGTGGTAAAAAAAATTTCAAATTGAATAACTACAATTATTTCAGTCTGCCTTTATCTGCATTTTTAAAACATCCACAGTCATGAATTTCCTCTTAAAGATAATATTGCATAGAGCTTCTGCCTTTCATTCATTAAATCGATTCTGTTTGACTTTTTTCTGTTCTCTAATGAGTCATCTGGATGGAAATGTTTTGATTAGGAAAGGGCTCTGGTCATGATCTGAACTAGCCATGACACACTGAGCCAGAACCAAAAAGACAATGTGCAGAAAACAAGTGTATGCACGCATCCGCACCTAATTGGCCACTGTGTCATCCTGTGAGGGAAGGCTTCAAATAACAATTAACACCTCATGACTCAACAGCAGCAGCTGTCAAATCAGGGGGCTGCAGTCTGTCTGCATCAGCTGCAGAGTCCTCTAGCAGCCTATTCACATGTGAAATGCATGTCAGGAGTCGTTCGCACTCCCCCTGCTACCCCTACCCACCACAGGTGCAAGGATCCACCCACCACAAACCACCAAGACACAGGGATAAGGGAAGCAGAGCCTTTATTAAGTTTACGATAAAAACAGTTCATGGACGGGCAGCCGCCCCACTCTGACCCCCCCTGCTTCTCTAACTCCCCCCTGCTCGTACGGTGACCCCACGCCGCGTGAGCCGAGCTCCAGGAGAGGGACTCCCCAACACCGCACCGCAAGCCGTCACACACAATGGCAAGTTCCCCCGTGCCCCACACTGTGCTCGTTCTCTGACCCTCTCCTGGGTCTGCCCGCACGGCACAGACCGGCCCCCACTTGGCCACCCCAGGGGGGGTCAACACACACACACGCGCACACACACGTGAGTGCGCACACACACACACCGGCCCCCACTTGGCCACCCCAGGGGGGGTCAACACACACACACGCGCACACACACGTGAGTGCGCACACACACACACCAACCAAATAAAAAGGGTGGGATGCGACACGGCCCGTTCCAAGAAATGCCGGGCCTCCTCCACGTCCCTGGAACCGCTGCGGCCGAACATCATCATTCTCCCTGGTTACAGAATCCTCCGGGCGGGGGAATGGGGCTGTACTGGAGAGAGGAGAAGGCACAGCACCAGTTACCCCACTGTGGACTGAGCAGGACAGAGCACACTCGCGCTTCACAGCGTTCCTCGGTGCACGTCCTTCACTCGGCCGGGGCTCCGCCCCCGCTCGCCTCCTGCCCAGCCTGGGGCTCACGGCTCCACTTCAGGTTTCCTTCTCCACCTTCTAGAGTTTTCCCCTAGCCGCCGCCATCACCACTCCTCTCCTCGCTCGGCCGCCAACACGGTTCCAGGTCCGCAGTCCCCGCCGCCACGCACACACCACACCCACCTAAAAAGAAATCCCCCATGGGATTACTCCCAGAAGAAAATAACAAAAAAAAGAAAAATGAAATTCAAAAAAAGCAAATCCAAAATCCTCAATGAAAAACCGGCCGCAATAACTAAAGGAAAAAGAAAAAGAAAATACAAACAACAAAAACGAAATGGAAAATCCCAAAAAAAAAACAAGAAAAAAAAGAAGAACATAAACTGTCGCAATCCCCACTCTCTTATCCCTCTCTCTGCGTCCGAGGAAACAGGCGGTAGCTGTGTGAGCTCGTTACCTGGCCAAGTGGAGGAAACCAATTAACCCCTGTGCACATACACACGCCTGCTCCCAATTACCAATTAAAAAGTGCTCTTACCAAGCCAACGGCTTGTCAGGCTCACCTCCTGATATGCGCAAAATGACCTTAATTCTAATATTTTGCACCTTTTCTGTTTAAGTGAATTAAAATGGAACACAAGTGAATGGGAACTACATAGGTGGAGTTTGAGGGTGTGTCCCATGTTATACTGGTTAGAAGTGCATTCAGGATATAACTTTATCCTTTTTCCATGCTTTTCACTCATAAAAGAATGAATATGAAGTGCAGTTCTTCAGGGAATATTGAATGTTAGCTCAATTAAAAATAAAAAAAAATATTTCAGAGAATACTTAACCCTTGTTTTGTCCTCAGAGTGAAACATGCACTATCCTGAGTTTTGGTAGCAGTGAAAACCCCAGAAATAGCTTTTTTTGGCATGAAGCTGCAGAGACTTTCTGGAATGTCCCTACCAGTAGAAAGAAGTTAAACATTCCCCTTTTCTATATTTTGATAAAAATGAGTTCACCATCAAGGTACACGGATTGTCTTAAGAAGTCTTTTTAAACCTACAGTCATGAAATCATAAGTCATAATCCAAGTCAAATGTCACATTTATTATAGCCAAAAAATCTATTATGATGTGTGTTTTGTAGTAAACAATTGAGGTGAAAACGAAAGAAATACAGTCTCTGGACTGTAAAGAAGGAAAACAGTTATTCACCGATTATTTTCCAACAGTTATCCACTGATGAGTGTCAGGTTGTTTCTACATGAGAAACATTGATTTAGGGTTTAAAATTCAATTAAGAGAACAATGTTCTTCTGTAGTCTACAATAGGGTCATTCTGCAGTTGGAGTGGCATTTAGGGTGGATAAAAATTTTAAAAATCAGTTCCTTTAATCCCAAAAGCAAACTACTTTAATGTGTCTTTCAATATCTTCTATTAGCAGATTTACAAAATAAAGAGCTTAATTCCAAATATATTTGAATATATTTTATTTTAAAATGCAAGACTTTGGTCATTTTGTCACTGGTGTTATCACATTATCAAACTTTTATTTAGTCATAAAACAGCGTTTTTTGAATTAAAATTTGAATGTGTCTACATTTAATGAATGACTGAATTTGAAATATTTAGTTATCAATGCTCATTTAATAAAAACATATTACAAGAATACAGTAATATAGAGCTCTGTATGAATTTTTAAGGTGTGACCAAAATTCTTTTTTACAAGTCTTTGTAGAGTAAACATGAAAATTGAACAATGATGGTTTAAAAACAGTACAGATCATGTCAACATTTCAAGTGAGATACTTTCCATAAAGATCATATTCCATCAAAAAAAAAACAATGCTGTCTGAACAGACTTATATAACACCTGTGAGACTGTGTAATAACAGTGATGGAACAAGTGATATAATTGAATGAAACAGTCTCCTCTCCTTTCCCCTCCTCTCCTCTCATTTAATTTCCCCTTCTCTCCTCTCCTTTCCCCTCCTCTCCTCTCATTTAATTTCCCCTCCTTTCCTCTCCTCTCTTTTCATATCCCCTCCTCTTCTCTCCTCTCCTCCTCTCATTTCATTTCCCTTCCTCCTCTCCTTTCCCCTCTCCTCCTCTCCTCTCCCCTCCTGTCCTTTCCCCTCCTCTCCTCTCCCTTCCTTTCCTCTCATTTCAATTCCGCTCCTCTTCTCTCCTCTCCTCCTCTCATTTCCTCTCCTCTCCTCCTCTCCTCTCATTTCATTTCCCATCCTCTCCTCTCCTCTCTTCTCCCCTCCTCTAAATTATATAATGATATGGCAAGGCTGTCTTCAATTCAGAACAGAGAAGACAGGTTAGTGGGGTTTCGCACCTCTTACATATGTTCCTCCAAATAGACTAGAACATCTGGCACTATCTGAACAGATCTCTTGTTGACAGAGACTGGCTCTGGGATAAGGCAAACAATGTGTTCATCTCTATACCAGCTGACATCTTCTCTTGGGCTGGGCCAGAAGAATTTGTTGATGCCATTTCTGCACATAAATTTAACCTTGACATTATGCTCTTGCACTTCAAGGATGATGCCTGGATAAGGATCTTCATCGTAGTTGACAACACACCACTGGCCAATGTGCTCTGTGTCAATTACCTCAGGCCGGACTGTAGAAGGGGCAGATATTTCAGTGGTGTGGCAACTGTGGGCTTCTTGAATTTCATTGGCAGAAAAAGTGAACTCTTGGAGCTCATAGCATGGGCAGTCAAGGACTCCATCCATCATTTTACAAAGGCAGCTGATGTCCCTGTATTTAACACTGCCTGGGACAACACTGACCACCTGGTGCATCGTCATGGTGCCTTTAATCGCTGCAAGAGGGGGTCCCTCAGCAATATGTTGTGCCGTCTTCTCCATTTCTTCTGAAGACACAAAGAATAGCTCTGCACAAGAGGTCTTCTGTTGCAGCTGCTGGAACAGGGCTTCAGCATCTGGAATATCACTTCCATGGTGCATTGTTTTAAAAAATGTCCCAAAACCTTACAGCTCTGCTTAAAGCAGGTTCATAAATCTAATTAGAGCCCCACATTATGACCTAATGATGGTCAGCTGGTAGAGGGCAGAATGGAAAAGAAAGATGATTGGTGCACACCTTTTATGTAAGCCTTCACTCCCCCAAATACATGGCCATATAGTTGCAGTTGACCATTGTGACACACAAATGTGTCGTCACATTTATGATATCAAATATGTATTTTCCTGTTTAAGAACCATTTTTCCGCCTTTAATGTCAGCCTATACTGCGTTGAATTAATGCTGTTAAAAAAATAGTTTATTCCAGCTTTCACCACTAGAGGGCAAGGAGGCATTTTCTCCTTGTAAGGCGGGTAGACATGCTGGCCAGCTCTTGCCTTTTCAGGCCAGTAGAAGCGAGAGAAAAAATGGCCTAGCTAGCATTTGTCCATCTCTTTGATTCCCTGCTCATTCCGTTTAGTAAGTACACGTATATGTGTTCAAGATAATTACAGTGTGATTTAAACTGTGTGATTTTCCAGTATTCTGTTCTTTTTGATTGTTGTAAAAGTAGATAAACTTTTCCCACTCGTGTGAAGGTGGCTATTTTACCTCCGGTCACAAACACATAGGCCTCCGGGTTAATGGCAGCTAGCTGTTCAGTTTCCAACTTTGTACATTTTTTAATGGAGCCCCTGTGATGTTATTTGCATTCTGAGGCGCCGGTCATAACGTTAAGTATGTTTTTGAGTGAATTTGACAACGTATTTTCCCAGTTATAAGCTCATTAGCTTTATGTTCATATAATCTAACTAGCCTACTCCCCGCTTTCAAATGTCGTGAAACAAGCAAATTAAATGTTCCTGAATGAATGTGCTATATAAATAAGATTCCCCGGGCATTTTTATTTAATCCAGGGGGACACTACTGGCTGCACCTTGTAAATACCTCCAGAGCAGTCAGTTCAGGCACATTATCATCTCTGTATTTGGGCAAGAAGACTGAAGACAACAAGCCTGATCAGCCAGTTTGTTCCAATTTTGAACGATATGGGGTGTGTTCTGTCCAAAGTTAAGCAAATCTAAAAGTGAAAATATCAAACTGAGAGGACAGAGTCTGTAAAATGGAGGGTTAAGCTTTGGTTCTTGAGGAGGAGCTCTGTTGCTCTGTATGTTGTGATATTTTTAAAGAGCCTGTTGTCCTGAAATGCAGCCACAGCTTCTGTGGAGTGTGTCTGAAGCAGTACTGGGAAGAGAAGAGCTCTCGAGAGTGTCCCATCTGCAGGAGAAAGGTCTCTATGGAGGAACCTCCTGTAAACCTGGCTTTAAGAAGCATTGTGGAGTCCTACTTAAAGCAGAAGACTGAGAGAGAAATTACTGACTAAAATGATGCTCGCTGTAGTCTTCATGGGGAGAAACTTCTATTATTCTGTGAACATGACAAAGAGCTTCTTTGTGTCGTCTGTCAGACTTCAAAAAAACACAGAACCACCCAGTCTGTCCAGTGGAAGAGGATGTACTGGAGGCGAAGGTATTCCATTTTGAATATAATGTATTTAATATTTTCAAGACACGATCATATATGTGTAAAATTCCTCTGTGTATAACATTCAGTTCTGACGGACGGCTGTGGTATGAGGTCTTGTAAATACAGTCAGTCTGGCCTCCACTTCCACTCACAAAGGCAGCAACAGGAACAAACCTGCTGATCAGGCAAAGGCAGGAAGACACAGTACTGTATCTGAAAGTGTGTTTACAACCATTAAAACATCATGTATATTTGACTTTCAGTGTGGGGCTTTATGAATAAAATGCAAGCATGGTTAATCTTGATTGACAGTTGTGCTTGGGGGCCTTTTACAGAGAATATGGCTCCAAACATGAACACTGAAATACAGAGTAATTTTAGAAACATGTAGCATCGATACGTCAAATTAGAAGTACTGACAGGACAAATGGAAATATCACACATGACCTTTAATATAATAAAGGTCACAACCTAATAAATCTGCTGTGAAATACTCCATTATTTTCTTGGGGAGAGAACTGAGCAGCAACCAGGAAGTAAAATCCACAATGACTGGTGGAGACAAGAGCTACACATGCGCAAATAAAATTCTTGGACCAACAAGTCAAATCAATTTCATAAGTGCTTTAACATTTCTTACAGTCCACTATAAAATATATGAAATTACAACCCAGCAAAAGTTATTTTTTAATCCTATATGCTGTAAAATTTGACTGGTTTAATTGTTTTGAAAATGCATCACATAACATTTTATGCTGTGTTATAAGTATGTTTCACTAATCTTTAATTTGTAGCAGGGCTATTTTCCTGACTACTTTTCCAATGTTCTTAATAAGCTGTACTGACCCTCACTTGTATTGCAGCAGGGGTATCACTGTGCCATTTGTGTCTTTCTGGGAGTGATAACTGATTAATTTAACAGGAGGAACTGAACCCAGCACTTCATATTATTAAAGAAAAACTGAAGAGGTTTACTGAGGTTGAACAAGAATGTAAGGAAACAGCAGAACATATCAGGGTAAGGAAAGCAATTAAGAATACTTTAAAAAAGCATTGTTTTTGGTTTATGTTGTGTGTGAAAGTCATAACACACTGGCTTCCACACTTAAATAACAAAACATAGTTACACTATTCAAGTTTAAAATAATGTGTTTGAATTGCAGAGTCAGGCCCAGCACACAGAGAGGCAGATAAAGGCAGAGTTTGAGAAGCTCCACCAGTTCCTGCGAGAGGAAGAGGAGGCCAGACTAGCTGCTCTGAGGGAGGAAGAGGAGCAGAAGACTCAGATATTGAAGGAGAAGATAGAAAACATCACAGGGCACATATCCACTCTTCCAGACAAAATCACAGCTATAGAGAAGGCCATGGACACTGAAGATACCTCCTTTTTACGGGTAAGAGCTGGATTTTCTGTAATTCAGTATGCTGGTTTGTGGTTTTTCACAATAGTTGGCCGTGTTCCCTTACTCTGCACCAATGCAGCAGTAGCCTACTGTGACAGTGTCAAACTCAGTGTGCAGGTGTTCATAGAGATGCATATGCTCATTTTAAAATGTCATCACATTTTTTTATTTTCTTTTTTGTTGAATTTTGTGAAAAATTGGTGTCACCAGAAAGTCAATAAAAAACGTCAGCCCTGCAGAGTAGGACATGTCCTGTATAATTTTCAGAAGGCCTCATTTTCCCCATATTATTGTCTTTCACCATTGTGTCCTCTATAATAGCAATGACACTGCACACTACATGCAGGTAACTGCTACAAAGTTCACGATGGATGAAACTGCCTGTTCACTCTCTAGATTTGCAGTCTGTTGATTTGGAGTTGCTGAGAAATCCTCCAGCCACATGGTAACCAAATTAATGATCAACAAAACCTGTCCAACATTTTTATACACAACCGTGAGAATGCTGGGATGTTCATTGCTTAATTATCTCAGGAGTCACACCTGTGTGGAAGCTCCTGCTTTCAATATTCTTTGCATCCTTCATTTATTCAAGCGTTTCCTTTATTTTGACACTTACCTGTTATTTACAGTACCATAATTCATGTGTGCTTACTATTAAAATCTCTTTTATTGGCATGGCTCTAGTTTTTCACTTATTGTTACTTGTCTCTCATAATGGTCTCTACTTAATACCTTTATACATGTATACATCTTTTCACAATTATGCTGTTATCATGTGTTTTTCAGAGTTACAAGAACATCAAGGAAAGGTATGTAGACTCTGACCTAATTTTTATCTTGTCTGTTTAAGTCACTTTTAACTCCAGAGTGACTCCTGCTTGTCATTACAGAGCCCAGTGCACACTGCAGGATCCAGAGCTGCTCTCAGGGGCACTGATAGATGTGGCCAAACACCTGGGCAACCTGAAGTTCAGAGTCTGGGAGAATATGCTGGGGATGGTGCAGTACAGTGAGTATCTGGGGCAAATGTTGAAATCACATTATTTGTGAACATCTAATGAAGACATCAAACTAAAAAAACCGAGCTCTATGGTGTGAAAGATAAACAGTTCAGAATCATCCAGTCTCAGTTCCCTTCAAGTTTAGGAATATTCTGGGGCTGCACCGCACTGATCTCAATTTAGTATCAGAAATCAAGCAAGCACAGAATTAGTGCACTATTTAAAACTTAATTAAAGCTTGTAAGTTTGGAGATAAAAAAAAAAACCATTCACCCCCTCCCACCCCTCCCCTCTGCACTCCCTTCAAGCCCCTCCCTATAAGGCCTAATTCATATTAGGAACTATTAGCTGTGTGAATTATGTGCATTGAATTTGCTATGATATGTGTTCATTTATTCATTTTCATGATGCAAACAGGTTTCGTATTTAAAGCATAAATCACTATGACTACCATGTATTTGAAATCAAAACAATGATATACAATTTCCCATGTATGTGGCCTAATCTGAATAGAGTGTTTAAATTGTGCCTCTTCTCACAGCCTTTTAAATCTTTCTTCTTGATATTTCAGCTCCTGTGGTGCTGGACCCCAATACTGCAGCACCCTGGCTCTCTCTCTCTGATGACCTGACCATTGTGAGAGACACAGATACAAAGCAGAAATATCCTGACAACCCAGAGAGGTTTAGCAGGTGTTTGAGTGTGCTGGGATCTGAAGGGTTTACCTCAGGGAAACACAGCTGGGAGATGAAGGTTAGGAATAAACTTGAGTGGACTATAGGAGTGGTGAAAGAGTCCATCAGTAGGAAGGGAAAAATAACATGCAGCCCAGAGAGAGGATTCTGGGTCTTAATGCTGAGGAATGGTGGTAAGTACAGAGCAGGAGGAGGTACTGAGCTCACACTGAAGAGGAAGCCCCAGAGCATCAGAGTGCAGCTGGACTATGACAGGGGGGAGGTGTCCTTCTTTGACTCCAGTGACATGTCAGTCATTTACATTTTTACAGACACTTTTACTGAGAGAGTGTTCCCATACTTCTCTCCCTGTTTGAAAAAAGATAAGAATGATGGACCCCTGCAGATATGCCCAGGGAAAGTAGTGGTAACAATGACTTAATCCGAGTGAAAATAATCATATAAATTATAGATGCTGTACTTGTAAGGACATTTGGCTGTTTCTAATCTGCCTCAGCATGCCTGGTTGTTGACTTGAACTAGGGTAGACCTACTGGACATGTGAAATGATCAAAGGAGGGTGGTTGATGTATTTCAGATCCAAATAGGAGGCACATGCACAGAGATAACAATGACCATTTGGTTAATGCAATGAATGCATGTATGTTAATTTGGGATCAACCTGTCGGAGACATTTAAATACAAAGGAGGGTGTTTTAATAGTCTGTCAGAAGGGAACAGACATGCATACAGAGGTACCTTGTTGGGAAAGGGGTATAAAGCTGGTGCTTGAACAACATTGTATTGCAACTGATCTGCTTTTGTATTGCAACTGAACTTTTACCTGCTTTTTTCATGCTGTACTGGAGTCTATTTTTGCTTGTTAATATAAATTGTTCGGAACTACAAATTTTACTTTACAAAGGACCACATTTTTTCATACTGAAAGAGTACTATGGAGGAAATCAATTTAGTAATTATAATTAATTAATTGCCTTTTCGTTATTAATTATTTTGTTGAGAGTTGAGAACTGTACATGCACTTTTGATAATGGGTTTTGTTTTTTTTAAAATCAGATTTTTATTTCATTTGTTTATACATAAAACAGATGAGCTCTTGTGGTTAATTAAAATGCTTTTATACCTGTTTGGTGTCATTCCTCTCTGTCTGGGTTTATAAGGCAGTGTACAAGGTTGAAATGTATGCATACTGTGAGCTCTTGTTAGTTTTATTCCATCACTCTCCAGTGCTATTTTCAGATTTTATTTTGCAGATGCAGTGAAGAATAATTTCACCCTGTCAGCTCCATGCTGTAGGATTTACACCTGAGCTTTCAGTAGCCCCACCTGCAAACCTGCCACTGGTCTAAAACTCTTTTTTTCCTTTTCCTTGACAATTATTAGGATAATCAACAATAATAAAATAATTGGCATTGGCAAGTAATCACAAAGCTGTCTCTGATAATAATAGAATAATAATTACTGTACAACTTGCCTTGTGAAATGCCATACATCTTCCAAATGTGATATTACAGGCATTTAGCAGACACTCTTATCCAGAGTGACTTACACAACATTTACATTCCATTTATACAGCTGGATATATACAGAAGCTGTGACCTTTAGGTTACAAGACCAGTTTCTTACCCATTATACACATTGCTGCCCCAAATTACGTGGTAGATACAGTAAACTTGCTTCTCTTCCATCATCAATACATCCTACATTCAGCGCAAACATACCATGCACCCCACCTTATCTGTATTACAACACTCAAACTACAAATCATACTGCACATGTAATCCATAATTCATATTTTCCACACATTTACACACAACTACTTATTTGTATACCCACACACGCAAGCATAAACATACTGATATACACACACATACTCACACACACAAACACACACACACACACACACACACACACACACACACACACACCTGTGTGGCCACATACATTCACATACACAAGCACTGTATCTCCCACAGGAAGATGATGGTATCAGTTTGGAGGTTATTCCATAAAATATGGCATGAATTTTAATTATTTGCTTGATAGTTAGGGAATACCAACTGAAATAGGGTAGCAGTAATGATCACTTTAAAGATTAAAATTACTCAAGGCCCAGTGCTACATCCAGTGGTGCACTACTGCACCCTGTAAATCCCTCCAGAGCAGTCAGCTCAGGCACATTGTCATCTCTGTGCACCCAACGCCTTTGCTGGAGTTCATCCTGTGAAAACGTTCACTCACACATTGAAACTAAAGGCTCTCTCAGGACATACAGTACAGTAGAGACAATGGAAACAGCAGATAACTGTACTTTGTCTTTCATTTGTGTGTGGAAAAGGCCCAGAAATTTAATGAGGCACCTTCAGTCCAAAAACCCCTTAACTGCATCTATTAAATCACAATAAAGTGAGCGCTTTATGTAATTAAATTAATCTTGAGGAATCGCAAACAAATCAGCCATGTTACTAGAACATTTGTGTCTGTCTGAATTATATGAATAATTACATCAATATATAAACTGCTTTTTCTTACTGTGTGCATGTTCGGTATTGATGGGCTTTGAGAGTTGTACGTGGTGGGGAATCAGTTGGTCAAAACTTTTGAGCCATACTCAGAAAGATATGTGAACAACTTATTCATATTTAGGGTTCAACATACACTGTAAAAAATATGAATAATTACAAGCAATATACCATATGTCATATTACTTCACATGTAATTCACCTTTTTTTTAAATGTCAGGTGCCTGTGAAATTACAGTGATTAAATTTTTTCCAGTTATTTTATGGTTAACACAATAATGAATACAAAACACTTAATTTGCTTTTTTTTTAAGTCAGTGTGATTTTGTACAATGGTTGTTCTTCTTAAAGGAAATACATAAAAAGGAAAATATAAATGACCTGATATTTCTCCCAATATTTTCAGATTTTTTTGGTTACAAGCCCACCTCCTTACCCATTATACTACACCACTAAATCATTATGTAACAGTTATCTAATGAAATATCAGGATTTCATACTGCTTTTTTCCAGACACTGGACTTCTATCTATTTTAAGTCTGTCTATTAATATGCAGACGTTCCTTATTTTAATAAATTGGACATTAAAAATGTTGCTTGAATGCACATCTACCATGTCCCACACCATAAAAAAATAACTCAAGCCAGTTGTAGAATGTTGACCTGCTAATTATTATTATTTTTATTCTTTTTATTTATTAAGTTGTATTTGTGTACAGCACTTTGGTTAATGCCAGTTGTTTTAAATGTGCTTTATAAATAAAATGTACATACTTACTTACAGTGTGTCAAGCCACTGTAGAATAACACAAGACCCTTTGATTTCAGTATCACCTACAACAGATACCCTTGCCAGGAGGAGAGTGAGACATGACACTGCACTTTATCCAGCAGGTGGCGTCACTCTACCACTTTTGCACCATGAATTTCCCTTCATATGTGCACTGCAGTCCAGCCAGTTGTTGTTAATTTACTTGCTTAGTGCATCATTTATTCCAGTGACCATTCAAATTTTTTTAAAAGCTTTCAACTTTTGATGGCTCTGCTTTTTTTTTCTCAAAACAGTATTATTACAATTATTTCAGCCTGAATTTAAATACACTTAAATAATTTTCCTATTAAAGATAAGGCTACATGCAGAAATAAGGTTTCTGTCGGAATAAAAGCCTCACCCTTTTCCCTCCATACATAGCGCTGATCATTATGGCAACATAGTTCAATTTGTGTTTCATCTGACCAGCGAACATTCCTCCAAAAGGCTAGGTCTTCATCCTGGTGATCACCTGCAAACTTCATTCTGGCTTTTTTATGCCGGTCTTGGAGTAGGGGCTTCTTCCTTGCGCGACAGCCTTTCAGGCCATGGCAATGTAGGATTCTCTTAATGGTGAGTGTAGATACTTTGGTACCTGATGCTTCCAACTCCTTCACCAGTACCTTTGTTGTTGTCTTGGGGTTCAGTTGAACCTTTCGGACCAAAGTTCGTTCAGCCCTGGGAGTAAATGTGTGCCTCCTTTCTGAACGATGCAGTGTCTGTGTGGTCCCAAGATTTTTATATTTGCATACAATTGTTTGTACAGATGCTTGTGGTACCTTCAGTTGTTTGGAAATTGCTCCTAAGGAGGAACCGGACTTGTGGAGGTCCACAATTTTTTTTCTGAGGTCTTGGCTGAGTTGCTTGAATTTTCCCAAGGTATCAACGGCAAAAGGGCAGTGGTTCTATAGGTAGGCCCTTAAATACAGTTACAGGTGCCAATTAACTCCCAATGAACTCCTAATTATGATAATTGTCCAATCAGAAGCTTCTAAAAAGTCATTACATCAATTTCTGGAATCTTCCAGACTGTCTAAAGAGACAGTCAACTTGGTGTATGTAAACTTCTGACCCACTGGAATTCTGATATAGTGAATTAAATCTGAAATAAATCTGACTCTAATCGATTGTTTTAAAATTACCTCTGATGTGCATAAAGTAGATGCCCTAATTGACTTGCCCAAAATAAATGTATGGTAACATGAAATGTGCAGAGTTGAGAAAAACCGACTTTGAATATGAATATGAAGGGGAGCAGCTTATTCTTTGTTAAATTGTCCTAATGTCTTTTTTTTTTTTTTGAAGCACATTGAATTTTTGTGTTTGAAATGTGCTATATAAATAAAATTTGCCTTCAGGTCCAGTGGTGCACTACTGCACTCTGTAAATCCCTTCTGACCAGCCAGTTCAGGCACATTATCATCCCTGTAAGTGAGAGAGCATAAACAATGTCAAGAATTACCTACAGACTGGGAACAACAAGCCTGATCAACAGGTCTGTCCCGATTTTAAAGCACATGGGGTGCGTTCTGTCCTAAATTAAGCAAAAATGAAAGTGAAAATATCAGACTGAGAGTCTGTAAAATTTCAGTTGAAGTTCCTGAATTTGAATTTTCTTGAAGTTGAATTTTTCCTTGTGAAGTTGCACGAGCTTTGTTGTTGTGTGTGTTGTAATTTTTAAAGAGCCTGTTCTCCTGAAATGCAGCCACAGCTTCTGTAGAGAGTGTCTGAAGCAGTACTGGGAAGTGAAGAGCTTTCGAGAGTGTCCCATCTGCAGGAGAAAGGCCTCTGTGGATTCTCCTCCAGTAAACCTGGCTTTAGGAAGCACTGTGGAGTTCTACTTCAAGCAGAAGACTGAGACTCAAATTACAGACATGAGTGACACTCACTGCAGTCTCCATGGCGAGAAACTTCTATTATTCTGCGAACATGACAAAGAGCCTCTCTGCCTCGTCTGTCAGACCTCAAAAAAACACAAAAAACACTCGGTCTGTCCAGTAGAAGAGGCTGCACTGGATCTGAAGGTATTCTATTTTAAATCTATTTATGTACTCAAGACACAATGAAACATGAGTAAAATGTCTCTAAAAACATTCAGTTCTGACACACAGCTGTAGTCATGTAAATACATTCAGATGAAGAGGCAGCACTGTATCTTAAAGTCTCATTTTCAACCATAAAAACATTAAGTATTTGTGATTTTCAGTACAATTCACTGCGTAAAATGTGGGTAATGTTGCCTTGACCTTCAGTTTTACTTGGGGAACTTTTACAGGGAACGTGGTTCCAAAAAGGAAACACTGAAATACATCATGTGATTCAATAAATACTATGTTGTAATTAGATGTACTGGGAGCATAAATACAGATGTCAGACAAGAGCTTTACTCCAAACACAGGTCAGGTCCTAATAAAACTGCTGTTATATGCTTGGGGAGAAAAATGAGCAACAACCAGGAACAACCAGGAAGTACAGAAATCCCCAAAGAGACAAGCTATATATATAGGTACAAGAAAATGTTGTTCCAAAGCATCAAACCAAGTTTATAAATGGTTCAAAATTTCTTAAAATTAGCTATGAATTGTATAAAATACAACCCAGTAAAATTGTTGTTTTGTAATCTTACATTTGGAAAAAAAAAGTAGTTTAATTGTCCAGCAAATGCTCTCCTTGTAGCAGAGCTATTTTACATATGACATTTCCCATGTAGGCTACTTAATAAAGGCCATCACTTGAAATACAGCTGGGGTATTACTGTGTGATTTGTGTCTTTCCGTAAGTGACAGACGGCTGTGGTGTGAGGTCTTGTAAATACAGACAGTCTGGCCTCCACTTCTACTTGCAAAGACAGCAACAGGAACAAACGGCAGGAAGAGGCAGCACTGTATCTAAAAGTGTGTTTACAACCATTAAAACATCATGTATATTAGACTTTCAGTGTAGGACTTCATAAATAAAATGCAAGCACGGTTAATCTTGATTGACAGTTGTGCTTGGGGGCCTTTTACAGAGAATATGGCTCCAAACATGAACTCTGAAATACACAGAGCCATTTCAGAAATATGTAAGAATGATGTGTCAAATTAGAAGTACTGACAGGACAAATGGAGATATCACACGTGACCTTTAATATAATAAAGGACATAACCTAATAAAACTGCTGCGAAATACTCCGTTATTTGCTTGGGGAGAGAACTGAGCAACAACCAGGAAGTAAAATCCACAATGACTGGTGGAGACAAGAGCTAAACATATTCGCAAAAAATTATTGTACCAACAAGTCAAATCAATTTTACAAGTGCTTTAACATTTCTTACAGTCTAGTATAAAATATGAAATTACAACCCAGCAAAAGTTATTTTTTAATACCATATACTGTAAAATTTGACTGGTTTAATTGTTTTGAAAATGCATCACATAAAATGTTATGCTGTGTTATAAGTACTGCATGTTTCACTAGTCTTTACTTTTTTGTAGGAGGGCTATTTTCCTGACTACTTTTGCAATGTTCTTAATAAGCTGTACTGACCTTCACTTGTATTGCAGCAGAGGTATTACTGTGCCATTTGTGTCTTTCTGTAAGTGATAACTGATTCATTTAACTCCAGGAGGAACTCAAGCCTGCACTTAATCTTATTAAAGAAAAACTGAAGAGGTTTACTGAGGTTGAACAAGAATGTAAGGAAACAGCAGAACATATCAGGGTAAGGAAAGCAATTAAGAATACTTTCTAGGTACACAAAAATACAAAAAGCATTATTTTTGGCATAAACACACTGGCTGTCACACTTAAATAATGAAACATTGTTACACTATTCAAGTTTAAAATGTGTGTTTGAATTCCAGAGTCAGGTCCAGCACACAGAGAGGCAGATAAAGACAGAGTTTGAGAAGCTCCACCAGTTCCTGCAAGAGGAGGAGGCGGCCAGACTAGCTGCTCTGAGGGAGGAAGAGGAGCAGAAGAATCAGATAATGAAGGAGAAGATAGAAAACATCACAGGACACATCTCCACTCTTTCAGACAAAATCACAGCTATAGAGAAGGCCATGGACACTGAAGACACCTCCTTTTTACAGGTAGAAGCTTGATTTGCTGTAATTCAGTATGCTGGTTTGTGGTTATTCACAATATTTGGCCGTGTTCCCTTACTCTGCACCAATGCAGCAGTAGCCTACTGTGACAGTGTCAAACTCAGGGTGCAGGTGTTCATAGATATGCATCTGCTCATTTTATAATGTCATCACATATTTTTTTAATATTTTAGAATTTTGTGGTGTTCAAATTGATGTAATGACTTTTTAGAAGCTTCTGATTGGACAATTGTCATAATTAGGAGTTAATTGGGAGTTAATTGGCACCTGTAACTGTATTTAAGGGCCTACCTATAGAACCACTGCCCTTTTGCCGTTGATACCTTGGGAAAATTCAAGCAACTCAGCCAAGACCTCAGAAAAAAAAATTGTGGACCTCCACATTTTAGAATTGGTGTCACCAGAAAGTCAATAGAAAACATCACGACTGCAGAGTAGGACATGTCCTGTATAATTTACAGAAGGCCTCATTTTCCCCACATAATTGTCTTTCACCATTGTGTCCTGTGTAATAGCAGTGACACTGTGCACTACATGCAGGCAACTGCTAGAAAGTTCAAGACGGATGAAACTGCCAGTTCACTCTCTAGATTTGCAGTCATTTGTTTCAGAGTTGCTGAGAAATCTTCCAGCCACATGGTAGCAAAATTAATGGTCAACAAAACCTGCCCAGAATTTTTATACACAACCGTGAGCATGCTGGGATGTTCATTGCTTAATTCTCAGGAGTCACACCTGTGTGGAAGCTCCTGCTTTCAATATTCTTTGCATCCTCCATTTATTCAAGCATTTCCTTTATTTTGACAGTTACCTGTACATTACAGTACCTTCATTCATATTTGCTTACTGTTAAAATTGCATAACTTTTATTTGCCTGGCTCTTGTTTTTCACTTATTATAACATGTCTCCCATAATGGTCTCTACTGAGTATGTTTATACATGTATACATCTTATTACAATTGTGCTGTTGTGTGTTTTTCAGAGCTACAAGAACATCAAGGAAAGGCATGTAGACTCTGCCCTTTTTTCTAGAGTCTGTTTAAGTCTCTTTAAACCCTAAATCTGGGGTGACATAACTCAGGAGGTAAGAGCGGTTGTCTGGCAGTCGGAGGGTTGCCAGTTTGATCCCCTGCCCTGGGTGTGTCAACGTGTCCCTGTGCAAGACACCTAACCCCCAATTGCTCCCAATGAGCTGATTGGTACCTTTCATGGCAGCCTTTCACCGTTGGCGTGTGTGTGAATGGGTGAATGAGATGCATCAATTGTAAAGCGCTTTGGATAAAAGCGATATATGAATGCAGTCCATTTACCATTTAAATCTTGAGTGACTCCTGCTTGTCATTACAGAGCCCAGTGCACACTGCAGGATCCAGAGCTGCTCTCACTGATAGTTGTGGCCAAACACCTGGGCAACCTGAAGTTCAGAGTCTGGAAGAAGATGCTGGAGATGGTGCAGTACAGTGAGTATCTGGGGCAAAAGTTAAAATCACATTATTTGTGAACATTTAATGAAAACATCAAACTCAAAAACCGAGCTGTATGGTGTGAAAGATAAACAGTACAGAATCATCCAGTCTCAGTTCCCATCAAGATTAGGAAGATCCTGGGGCTGCACTACACTGCTCTCAATTTAATAACAGAAAACAGCAAGCACAGAATTGGTAGACTATTTAAAACCTAATTAAAACTGCAGTTTGTAAGTTTGGAGAAAATAACTAGTGTTACGGCCGGCTTGAAGGACCGCAACAAACAAGTCCAATGTACCAAAAAACAATCCAGAAACTAATCTAACAACACAAACCCAGACATTTATTAGAATAACCAACAAACTAATCACAAACTAAAACAAAGGAAAACCCACAAAGTTTAAACAAAGCAATTTTCACAAAAACTACAAACCCAAAACCACGAATCAAACCACACACAAAAGAAACCCGAAAGAAGATCTCTCAAAGAAAAGAACTCTACACAAACCACACAAAAGAAACCCCAAAGAAGATCTCAAAGAAAGAACTCCCCTGCCTCATACTGCAGGGCTGATGTTGGCCATCGGCAGGTGGAGGCAATCAAGCAATTAGGCAATCAGGCAACTACCTCCTCCTGCACCACCCAGACCAGCAGAGGCAGGGGACGTAAAACTAGATAAAAAATAAAAAAATAAAAAAACATTCAACCCCTCCCACCCCTCTCCTCAGCTCTCCCTTCAAGCCCCTCCCTATAAGGCCTAATTCATATCAGGAACTATTAGCTGTGTGAATTACGTGCATGAATTAATTTTATCATCACAGCGATGCCCAGCCCACATTGGCTTATATGATACCAACATTTTGCATATAACAGATCCAGAGTAAATCATAAACCTATTAAAATGCAACAAACACATATCTGATACTTATGCCCTGTACAAAACAGTATAGACTCCAATACCAAACCTTCTTATCTTCTTTTTAAGGTTTTTGCAGCATATACATAGTCATTACATGAATAATAACACCTCATTAGAGACTAAACAAACAACCCATCTTGCCTTCTTTTCCAGGTGTTTGATACAAAGTTAGTCATTTTAAAAACGTCAAACTTAAATAGCAATTTTTCATCATCCCCACCGCCCCAAAACACTTCAGGATTTCGTTTAGACATTTCATGGAAAATTGGTGCTCTTAGATCATCATAATATATACAGTACAGCATGAAGTGGGATTCATTTTCAATTTCACCCAGATCACATAACAGACATAGTCTTTTTTCTTCAACTACATCATTAGATCTGCCTACCTCAATAGCCAGAGGAAGGATACCGGTTTGTAACTGGGCAACCAGGGACCTTTGGCTTCTGGTTAGGTATGCCATAACATATGGTTCAGGGCCATAGTTTTGCTTAACATGAATATATGTCCTTAATTTTGGTTTTAGCAATATATTATTAGACCACTTTTCTTCAAAGTTTGATAAAAGTATATATTTAATCATGTTAATATTACACCGTAAGTTATTTCTGTAAATATATTGTAAATCAACTTCCTCAAAATATGCATCAAGTTCTTTTGTCCATGGGGTGTTGTGTAATTTCACGCTGAATAGCTAGAACTGGAGCAAATTTATGTACCCCAAGAAAACATTGTGTGGATCTGTTCTGAATAGAATTGGCGTTTTTGGATTCTTTAGAGCCCCATATGCCAGCAGCATAATTCAGTACAGGAGAGACACAGGCATCATAAAGTTGTGAATATGTTGAATAGCCAAGATCTTTGCACACTTTCAATTTATAAATCACTGAGCCTAACGCTCCTCCAGCCAAAATCACTAGGGATTTTATCCCCACTTTGTAGGTTATAAATTCATCTAGGGCAAACCCCATGTATTTAAACACATTAGCATATTCTAGTGGTGATGGTCCAAAAGTGATATTTTGTGTACTTCTTGCTGTACCCTTTTTCCTGAAATGCATTATCTGGCTTTTACTCTGATTTATTGTATTGCATTGAATTTGCTATGATGTGTGTTCATTTATTTAATTTCATGATGCAAACAGGTTTCGTATTTAAAGCATAAATCACTATGACTACTGTGTATTTGAAATCGAAACAATGATACACAATTTCCCATATATGTGACATAATCTGAATAGAGGATTTGGAATGTGCCTCTTCTCACAGCCTTTTAAATACCTTTCTTCTTGATATTTCAGCTCCTGTGGTGCTGGACCCCAATACTGTACGTGCCACTCTATCTCTCTCTGATGATCTGGCCACTGTGAGACACACAGGTACAGACCAGGAATATCCTGACAACCCAGAGAGGTTTAATCCCTGTGTGTGTGTGCTGGGATCTGAGGGGTTTACCTCAGGGACACACAGCTGGGAGGTGAAGGTTGGGAATAAACTTGAGTGGGATATAGGAGTGGTGAAAGAGTCCATCAGTAGGAAGGGAGATATAACATGCAGCCCAGAGAGAGGATTCTGGGTCTTATTTCTGAGGAATGGTGATGAGTACTGTGTAGCTGAAGCTGCCCTCACACTGAAGAGGAAACCCCAGAGCATCAGAGTGCAGCTGGACTATGACAGGGGGGAGGTGTCCTTCTTCGACTCCAGTGACATGTCAGTCATTTACTGTTGTAAAGACACATTTACTGAGAGAGTGTTTCCATACTTCTCTATCGGTTTAAACAAAGACGGTAGGAATGAAGAAGCCCTCCTTATATGCCAAGCGAAAGTTTCTGTAACCATGACGTTGGCCTAGTGAACATGTTTTTTTTTTTTAATGAACAAAGTAGAGATGTTGCACTAAGGGATTTAGGTTATTTCTAATCTGCCTCAGCATGTCAGGTTATTGACTTGATCTGGGGCAGAACTGCTGCACATGTGAATTGACCAAAGGGAGCTGGTTTATGGCCTACCAGAACCAAACGGGAGGCAGACACACAGAGGTAACAATGTATAAAGGATAGTAATTCCATCTGCAGGAGCATCCCGCTCGTGAATCCCAGTAACGTTAATTGAATTATTGAATAGGTGATATTATTCAATAAGAGGACCTCCGTAT
Source organism: Anguilla rostrata (assembly GCF_018555375.3). Lineage (NCBI taxonomy): Eukaryota > Metazoa > Chordata > Actinopteri > Anguilliformes > Anguillidae > Anguilla > Anguilla rostrata. The sequence continues at coordinate 40,337 of NW_026986516.1, forward strand.
TGGGTCATTGGTGGCACCTGTGTGGTAGGCAGTGTCGAGCTGATGAAAGTGCCTCGTACGAGTTGGTGACAGAGCGGGGGAGAATCAACTGCTGCAGGACGCCAACATCCCACGCCGGAATGCCGAATGGTGAACTTTGGTTGTTTTTGTGTTGCCCTGGTAAGCTAAATACATGATACGCTCTGATCAGATTGATGCATGTTATCCCTCGCAGTTATTGGGATTATCAATGTCCTGTACACCCCAAATTTATTGGGTAATGTTTGTCCAGTGTCGGTGGGGGTTGAGTGGTGTCCAGCAGTGAAACCCGCCGTGGTAAAATTTGTGTAATCGTTGTATTGACGTGGGGGGAAGAGAAGGAGAAATTCCCCCTGAATATTGCTTGTGGGCGTGAGCGTCTGCGCTTATATTTCTGTAAGGATTGTGCATCTTGGGGGGAGTCGGATTTAAACCACTCAGCATTGGCATATGGTAGGCTGGTCCTGATTCTCCTCCCACAGCATTTTATGAACTTGTTGTTTAATGGTTATATGATAAAAAATAATATTGTATTTTGTTAAACCCACTGTCTGTTTTGGCCTACACCCAGTTATTCAACCCTATTCTGAAAGAACCACCTAAACTAGAAAGGAAGTAATTAGCCTGAAGATTGTGAGCTCCAACTAGATGAAACGCTGCTATAATTAAGGACATAATATTTTGATCCGTCTCTACAGTAACCAAATCGTCATTTGTAAATTAATCGGCCACAGTATGCATGAATGTTGATTTAGGATGGACCTGCTGGAGATGTGGAAGTACAAAGGGGGGTGTTTTAGTAGCCTATTAGAAGAGAGCAGGCATGCATACAGAGGTAACAATAACCGTTTGGTTACCTTGTCGGTACATTTTGCTCTGGTAGAGGGGTATAAAGCTGGTGCTTGAACAACACTGTCTTGTAACTGACCCGCCTTGCTTTGACCAGTATGTTTCCTGTAGTAACGGAGACTATTTTAGCTTCTTAATATAATATTTTATTGATCTAAACTTTGGAACTATACGTTTTACATTAAATCAATTACAGTTAAATAAACGGCTTTTATACCTGATTGATGTCATTTCTATCTAGCTGGGTTTATAAGGCAGTGTACAAGCTTGAAATGTGTGAGTATCATGAACTTTTGTCAGTTTGATTCCATCAGTCTCCCGTGCTCTTCAAATTTTACTTTGCAGATGCAGTGAAGAATGCATTCACCCTGTCAGCTCCATGCTGTAGGATTTACACCTGAGCCTTCAGTATCCCCACCTGCAAACCAGCCATTGGTCTCAAACTATATTCATTTCTTTTCCTTGATTGATAATTATTGCATGAGAATTATTACAAGAATCAAGCATAATGAAATTATGTAATATAGTAATCACAAAGCTTTCTCTGATTGTATCTCTCATAGCATCACTATGTGTCTCAGCCCAGGAGTTGTTCTTTACCACCATCACTCTGGGTTTTCTCTTGTGGGGATTTTGTCCAGGGCTTACAGTAAAGGCTATTTTGAAAAATGTTGATTTGATAGCATTCTCTTTCATCATATCATGCTGGAGAATTTAAATGAGAGATGGATTCTAGTGTGTAAATACCTTAAATAAAGGTATTTAATATATATATATATATATATGTATATATATATATATATATATAGCTTTGACTATTTATATACCTTTTCTTTACAATTATATTTTAATATGTCCTAAATTCTGGCATGATATCAAATATGTATTTTTCTGTTTAAGAGACATTTTTTCTGCCTTTAATTAATGTCAGCATACAGTACGTTGAATTAATGCTGTTTAAAAAAAAAAGTGTATTCCAGATTTCGCCACTAGAGGGCAACGAGGCATTTTGAATTTCCTCCTTGTGAGATGGGTAGGCATGCTACCCAGCTCTCGCATTTTTCAGACCAGCGGAAACGAAAAAACGGCCTCGCACAAACTTTTGTCCATCTCATTATGTCTCTGTTCATTCCGGTTAGTAAGTACACGTATGTTCAAGATAATTACAGTGTGATTTAAACTTGTGATTTTCCTGTATTAAGACCAGACGGCCGTATTCTGCTTATTTATTTTGTAAAGTAGAGAAACTTTTCCCACTCGTGTGAAGGTGGCTATTTTACCCCCGGTCACAAACACATACGGGCTATCGGTTTAGTTTACCATCTTTGTACATTTTTTAATGGATCCTATGTAATGTTATTTGCTTTTCTGAAGTTCCTGTCATAACATTATTATGTTTATTAAGGGAAGCTGACAGTGTATTTTCCCAGCTTTAAGCTCATTAGCTTCATGTCAATTCACGCTAATTGCAGCCTACTCCTCTCTTCTCATTATAACAATGATAGGGAGGTCAAACTTGTTTTGGCCATCTTTCAGAAAATATATTTTGACAGCTTATTTTTCATGAATGTCATATATGCTACTGTATAATCAAATATCATAAAAAACACGTTTTCAACATACAAAAATGCCAAGTTACTCACACATACAAGACATACACCGTCTATAACTCATTCATTCAGACTGCCAAAATCCAGGCCTGCCATTAAAAGTATTGATATCCAAATGACGCCAAGTTACGGTACTACAAACAATATAGGCTATCTTGCCTCACCAAAATTAAATAAGATGTATTCCAAAGCAATGCTACCCAATATTTCCTCAATTCTTTCAAGTCACTTGGCCCTGTGTGTATAAGCATGCAGTACATGGACAGGCCAAACACATGTGTGGATGGCTTTCTCAAAGTCAAGATTGATTGAATAGACATCTATATGTCCAATTTGTATTGGTATGTATGTATTTCGCTGGCCAGCCTTTCTGTTGCGTGAATGATGTTTCTTGGTATAAATGTCTGTTCGTAAATGTGAAAGTAACATGCTGCGAGGGAAATGTCCCCATGGGGATAAAGAAGTTCTCTATGTATGTATGTACAATATGTATATTAGGCCTACATGCAGAATTTATTGTACGTAGCAAATATACAATCACTTGTACATTTACTGAAATTCAGTTCAGAATCAAGTGTAACCATATGTTTTCCGGATAAAAATGCTTTCTGTAGTTAGCCTACTGATCAGCAGTTTTCTACATGAATTTCAATGTGTTCCATGAATGTGAAATGGGAACATTACAAAACACAGGGCCAAGTGACTTGAAAGAATTGAGGAAATATTGGGTAGCATTGCTTTGGAATACATCTTATTTAATTTTGGTGAGGCAAGATAGCCTATATTGTTTGTAGTACTGTAACTTGGCATCATTTGGATATCAATACTTTTAATGGCAGGCCTGGATTTTGGCAGTCTGAATGAATGAGTTATAGACGGTGTATGTCTTGTATGTGTGAGTAACTTGGCATTTTTGTACGTTAAAAACGTGTTTTTTATGAGATATTGTTTTACACGGTTGACAGACCAGTAAACCCCTCTGCATCAATCGCCCCCGAGCCTACCCCTACTGCAAAATGTAATTAATTTGCTGCCTTTACAAGTGAGATTATAAATATTAACAAGTCATCAGTGCCTCCATCCAAAAATAATATAGGTACCTGAAAGGGCCAGTATGTCATGTGGATTGGCTTCATCCTTCTGATGAAGACTACGACAGCAGAACACATTACACCAGTCCTTAGGTCAGTACATTGGTGAACCACAGAATAGATTTAAAAATCCTTCTGCTTGTCTGTAAAGCAAAAGTGTTTTTAAGATATGAACCATTCAGGCCTCTCTGGTCATCTGGGCCTGGTCTGCTTAGTGCCCAAGCTGAAAAAAAGAAACTGAGGAAGCTGGTTTTAGTCGTCATGCCCCACGCTGCTGGAATAAACTCCCAGATGGCCTGAGACCTGCCTCAAATCTTGCTTGCTTTAGAAACTCAGAACAGTCCTGTTGTCCATCATCTTGCACTAAATTATTCATATTTATCTATTGCTTTTTGTAATGTTGGTGTTTTAAATATGTTCTGTATTAATTTAATGACAATTATTGCAAACATATTTTGAAAATGTACAATTGTCTAATTTAATTCCTTTTAATTTTAATGTCTCCTTACCCTCTACATGCTTTTATTGGGAATGTGTTGTCTATTTGTACAGTAAGGGCTCTTAGAGGAGTGCAGATTATGCATTCTTGTTTCAGTGTTCTGAAACAAGCTAAATAAATGTTCATGAATGAATGTGCTGTATAAATTAAATTTGCCTGGGCATTTTTATTTAATCCAGGGGGACACTACTGGCTGCACCTTGTAAATCCCCCAGAGCAGCCGGTTCAGGCACATTATCATCTCTGTATTCAAGAGAGTTCAAGAAGACTGAAGACAACAAGCCTGATCAGCCAGTTTGTTCCGGTTTTGAACGACATAGGGTGTGATCTGTTGTAGTTTCAGCAAAAGCGAAAGTGAAAATATCAGAGTGAGAGACGGAGTCTGTAAAATGGAGGCTAAAGCTTTGATTCCTGAGGACGAGCTCTGTTGCTCTGTATGTTGTGATATTTTTAAAGAGCCTGTTGTCCTCCTGTGCAGCCACAGCTTTTGTAGAGTGTGTCTGAAGCAGTACTGGGAAGAGAAGAGCTTTCGAGAGTGTCCCATCTGCAGGAGAAAGGCCTCTATGGATGATCCTCCTGTAAACTTGGTGTTAAGAAACATTGTGGAGTCCTACTTAAAGCAGAAGACTGAGAGACACACTACTGACCAGAGTGATGCTCGCTGCAGTCTTCATGGGGAGAAACTTCTATTCTTCTGTGAACATGACAAAGAGCCTCTTTGTGTTGTCTGCCAGACTTCAAAAAAACACAGAAACCACCCGGTCTGTCCAGTGGAAGAGGCTGTACTGGAGCTGAAGGTATTCCATTTTGAATATAATGCAGACCTGCCAACCTGCACGCATTTTGTGTACCAACCACGCAATTCGTGTTCAAAATACGCAGGTACGAAATGCCAGTTGAAACTACGCAAAAAATAAATAAATAAATAAATAAAATAAAAATATATATATATAGCGTCACCCAGCAAGTGAACACCACAAACGGCGATGGAGTAGCTAGTAGCAGTTACTGGCTCATTAACTGACTGTGGCGAAAACCTAAGACGATAACTTGCTCGGTTAACAGCAGGTCTACCAGACAGTTATATGGAAATTAGCCTAGTCAAATCACCAGTAGCCTACACATCTCTGATTGATTGACCATCAGTGTAGCCGATGTTCTTCCCCTGTGGTTCATATTGCTAATGCGTGAGCTAACCGCTGATATGCTAGCTAAGCATATTTGTTTTGCTGAGAAACATAAATTGAAGATAACTGAACATAATTGTATTGTTAATGTCATACATATAACGTGATTACATGACACAGTACAGTCACGGATGGAAATTAAACTCCGTAAACATCTGATAATATATTTTAAAACATAACGGCAGACAGTCAGCTAGCCTCAGGTTCGTTCTGCAATCGTTCGTTCAGGTTGATGGCTTTTCCGCACTGGACTGTCAATCACATTGTAAAAATCACAGAGCCGCTTAACTCTATGGTTTTGGCTCCAAATCGACAACCCCGCCATTGAGTTTCAAAACGTGTTTTAGAGACCCACGGAGAGTCAATGGGTGACGTCACAGTAGCTTTGTCCATATTTTTTACAGTCTCTGGTTTGACTACAGTCTGCTACCGTAGCAAATAATTCCTGTTATTGCAGCCAGTCACCCGACCAGCCTTGCAGTTAGAAAATAATCATGACATCAAATGACGAGGATACTAACAAGGAGAGCCTTCCATAATATGGCATAAGAGAGAGAGCAGCAGACCTTCTAAAAAGAATTGAGTCCATGCCCCCCAGAAGTTCCTCGCAAAATATCAGGAGCAATGGCCGTGCCTCCGCCCCTCAAAACTTCCGCACCATGCATTTTGCGCATTGCAATTATGATTTTGACATTAGCCACCAAGGAGCTTCGGGTAATAATTTAGCTAAACCTCTAGTTACAAAGGCCTACATTCCTAGATATTTTTTTCAATTGAATACTTTTTTTTCATTAGGCCTATATGATGTGTGCCTATATAAGCTGATTCAATTATTTTATTATTAAATAAAAATGGAAATCATGAACAGAAACTTGGTTTTATTCATAATTGACAGTGTTTTACATCGCAACATAAGTTTTTTTTTTTTTTTTTTACATTACAACGTAAGTTTCTGTACATACTTGAAAATGAAAACATGTTACAATATACAAAATAAATTATTTCCATTTTTATTAGCTACATAATTGAATGCAATTCACTTATGGTTATCTGTTTGTATAAGCACACATATCATAATGAAATATTAATCATGAAAAAAATTGTTTTAAGCAGGTGTACTTAAACCTTTTACTTGAAAGTATATCATAATATAGCCCAGTGCAGTGCAAGTGATATTTTAGAATCAGGTCAAATTATACAATTTTGCCTGATCACTTTAACAGTCAAAACTAGAATTAAGAAGAAAGGCTTGTGTGTGCGTGCAAAGCGAAGTGGTACGTGCGAAAGCATGTGAACTAAGCGTTACACTGTCTATTGTGGTACAAAATATTTTACTAAGGTTGGCAGGTCTGTATAATGTATTTCATATTTTCAAGACACAATCAAAGATGTGTAAAATTTCTCTGTGTAAAACATTTAGTTCTGAGGTCTTGTAAATACAGTCAGTCTGGCCTCCACTTCCACTCGCAAAGGCCGCAACAGGAACAAACCTGCTGATCAGGCAAAAGCAGGAAGAGGCAGCACTGTATCTGAAAGTGTGTTTACAACCGTTAGAACATCATGTATTTTAGACTTTCAGCATAAGGCTTTATGAATAAAATGCAAGCATGGTTAATCTTGATTGACGGTTGTGCTTGGGGGCCTTTTACAGAGAATATGGCTCCCAACATGAACACTGAAGTACGCAGAGCCATTTTAGAAATATGTAGGAATGATGTGTCAAATTAGAAGTACTGACAGGACAAATGGAGACATCACACATGACCTTTAATATAATAAAGGTCACAACCTAATAAAACTGCTGTGAAATACTCCATTATTTGCTTGGGGAGAGAACTGAGCAACAATCAGGAAGTAAAGAAATCCACAGACTGGTGGAGACAAGAGCTATACAAAAAATTATTGTACCAATAAGTAAAATCAATTTCATAAGTGCTTTAACATTTCTTACAGTCTACTATAAAATATATGAAATTACAACCCAGCAAAAGTTATTTTTTAATCCTATATGCTGTACAATTTGACTGGTTTAATTGTTTTGAAAATGCATCACATAAAATGTTATGCTGTGTTATAGGTATGTTTCACTAATCTTTACTTAAATTGTAGCAGGACTATTTTCCTGACTACGTTTCCCGTGTTCTTAATACTCTGTTGTGACCTTCACTTGTATTGCAGCAGGGGTATCACTGTGCCATTTGTGTCTTTCTGTAAGTGATAACTGATTCATTTAACTCCAGGAGGAACTCAACCCTGCACTTAATCTTATTAAAGAAAAACTGAAGAGGTTTACTGATGTTGAACAAGGATGTAAGAAAACAGCAGAACATATCAGGGTAAGGAAATCAATTAAGAATACTTTCTAGGTACACAAAAATACAAAATAATTGTTTTTGGTTTATGTTGTGTGTGACAGGCATAACAAACACACTGGCTGCCACACTTAAATAACACATAGTTACACTATTCAAGTTTAAAATAATGTGTTTGAATTGCAGAGTCAGGCCCAGCACACAGAGAGGCAGATAAAGGCAGAGTTTGAGAAGCTCCACCAGTTCCTGCGAAAGGAAGAGGAGGCCAGACTAGCTGCTCTGAGGGAGGAAGAGGAGCAGAAGAGTCGGATAATGAAGGAGAAGATAGAAAACATCACAGGACACATCTCCACTCTTACAGACAAAATCACTGCTATAGAGAAGGCCATGGACACTGAAGACACCTCATTTTTAAAGGTAAGAGCTTGATTTATTGTAATTCAGTATGCTGGTTTGTGGTTCTTCACAATATTTGGCCGTGCTCCCTTATTCTGCACCAATGCAGCAGTAGCCTACTGTGACAGTGTCAAACTCAGGGTGCAGGTGTTCTTAGAGATTCATCAGCTCATTTTAAAATGTCATCATATTTTTTTTAAATTTTTTTGAATTTTGTGAAAAATTGGTGTCAGAAGACAGTCAATAGAAAACATCACCACTGCAGAGTAGGACATGTCCTGTATAATTTACAGAAGGCCTCATTTTCCCCACATAATTGTCTTTCACTATTGTGTCCTCTGTAATAGCAATGACACTGCACACCACATGCAGGCAACTGCTACAAATTTCAAGACGAATGAAACTGCCTGTTTACTCTCTAGATTTGCAGTCTGTTGATTCGGAGTTGCTGAGAAATCTTCCAGCCACATGGTACCCAAATTAATGATCAACAAAACCTGCCCAGCATTTTTAAACACAACCGTGAGCATGCTGGGATGTTTGTTGCTTAATTATTTCAGGAGACACACCTGAGTGGAAGCTCCTGCTTTCAATATTCTTTGCATCCTTCATTTATTCAAGTGTTTCCTTTATTTTGACAGTTACCTGTACATTACAGTACCTTCATTCATATTTGCTTACTGTTAAAATTACATCACTTTTATTTGCCTGGCTCTTGTTTTTCACTTATTATAGCATGTCTCCCATAATGGTCTCTACTGAGTATGTTTATACATGTATACATCTTATCACAATTGTGCTGTTGTGTTTTTCAGAGCTACAAGAACATCAAGGAAAGGTATGTAGACTCTGACCTATTTTCAAGTGTCTGTTTAAGTCTCTTTAAACCCTAAATCTGGGGCGACAGAACTCAGGAGGTAAGAGCGGTTGTCTGGCAGTCGGAGGGTTGCCAGTTTGATCCCCCGCCCTGGGTGTGTCGACGTGTCCCTGACCAAGACACCTAACCCCCAATTGCTCCTGAAGAGCTGATTGATACCTTTCATGGCAGCCTTTCACCGTTGGCGTGTGAGTGTGTGTGTGAATGGGTGAATGAGAAGCATCAATTGTAAAGCGCTTTGGTAAATGCTGTCCATTTACCATTTTAAATCTTGAGTGACTCCTGCTTGTCATTACAGAGCCCAGTGCACACTGCAGGATCCAGAGCTGCACTCAGGGGCACTGATAGATGTGGCCAAACATCTGGGCAACCTGAAGTTCAGAGTCTGGGAGAAGATGCTGGAGATGGTGCAGTACAGTGAGTACCTGGGGCAAAAGTTGAAATCACATTATTTCTGAACATCTAATGAAGACATCAAACTCAAAAAACCGAGCTGTATGGTGTGAAAGATAAACAGTTCAGAATCATCCAGTCTCAGTTCCCTTCAACTTTAGGAAAATTCTGGGGCTGCACTGCACTGCTCTCAATTTAGTATCAGAAAACAAGCAAGCACAGAATTAGTGCACTATTTAAAACTTAATTAAAGCTTAAGTTTGGAGAAAAGAGCTAGATTTTTTAAAAAAGCATTCAACCCCCTCCCACCCCTCCCCTCTGCACTCCCTTCAAGCCCCTCCCTATAATGCCTAATTCATATCAGGAACTATCGGCTGTGTAAATTATGTGCATTGAATTTGCTATGATATGTGTTCATTTATTTAATTTCATGATGCAAACAGATTTTGTTTTTAAAGCATAAATCACTATGACTACCGTGTATTTGAAATCAAAACAATGATACACAATTTCCCATGTATGTGACCTAATCTGAATAGAGTATTTGAAATGTGTCTCTTCTCACAGCCTTTTAAATATCTTTCTTCTTGATATTTCAGCTCCTGTGGTGCTGGACCCCAATACTGTACATGCCACTCTCTCTCTCTCTGATGATCTGACCACTGTGAGATTCACAGATACAGACCAGAAATATCCTGACAACCCAGAGAGGTTTAACCCCTCTGGGAGTGTGCTGGGATCTGCAGGGTTTACCTCAAGGAAACACAGCTGGGAGGTGGAGGTTGGGAATAAACCTGCCTGGACTATAGGAGTGGTGAAAGAGTCCATCAGTAGGAAGGGAGAGATAATAGCCAGCCCAAAGAGAGGACTCTGGGTCTTAACGCTGAGGCATGGTGGTAAGTACACAGCATCTGGAGCTGCTGACCTCACACTGAAGAGGAAGCCCCAGAGCATCAGAGTGCAGCTGGACTATGACAGGGGGGAGGTGTCCTTCTTCGACTCCAGTGACATGTCACTCATTTACACTTTTAAAGACACATTTACTGAGAGAGTGTTCCCATTCTTCTGTCCCTGTGTGAGAATAGATAAGAATGTTGAACCCTTGCAAATATCCCCCTTGAACATTTCTGTAAAAGTGATGTCAAACCAGTGAAGGTATTTGTTTTAAAAAAAGAACAAAGTAGAGATGTTGTACTTGGAAAGAACTTTTGTTGTTTCTAATGTGCCTCAGCATGACTGGTTGCTGATTTGGGTACTCTGGGGTAGACTTGCTGGAGATGTGAATTGATCAAGGTGAGGTGGTTGATGGCCTACCAGAAATAAATGGGAGGCAGACACTCACACAGAGGTAGTAGTGGTCATTTGGTTAATGTAATCAGCCTCAGTATGCATGAATACTGATTTGGGACAGACCAGAGGAAGTGCAAAGGGGGTGTTTTAATAGTCAGTTAGAAGACAGCAGACATGCACACAGAGTTAACAGTTACCGTCTGATTAACTGCAGCCTCATTGCTAGATCACAATTTCAAGCCAATTTGTTTCACTAATTTTTTAGTTTTGAGCATAATTTAGATTTTTAAATGTTGTGGTCAATTTATGCTAGTGAACATCAGTTAGTTCAGAACAACTTGCCTTGAAATGTTCAGTATTTTAGCCTTTTTGACAGTGCATAATCTAAAAGAAATCAATGTATAACAGTCACAAAACAGTACCCCATAATCTGGTGAAAAATAGGTTGGTGCTTTTGCCTTAAAAAAACATGGCAGTTGTTGATGTTGATGTTTCACTTATTTTGTCCTCCCCTGTATGTTTTTGTACTGACAAAGGGCCAAATTGCTTTAATATTTTTCCACTAAGGAATGTTTTAATGCCTTGTTTATTTTTTTTACCCCACAAACGCCTTTATTTTTTACATTGGCTCTGTGTAAAATTGTTAGTTTCATAAACTTGGTTTTGTATTTGAATGAAGTAATAAAATGAGTGGCATGGTGGTGCAGTGGGTAGCACATCAAGAAGGTCCTGGGTTCGAATCTTGACTTGGGCCTTTCTGTTTGGAGTTAGCATGTTCTCCCCATGTCTGTGTGGGTTTCCTCTGGGTATTCCGGTTTCTTTCCACAGTCCAAAGACATGCAGGAAGGCTAATTGGAGACTCTAAATTGCCCATAGGTATGAGTGTGTGAGTGAATACCGTGTGCCCTGCCATAGATTGGCAACCAGAGACTGTAAAAAATATGGACAAAGCTACTGTGACGTCACCCATTGACTCTCCGTGGGTCTCTAAAACACGTTTTGAAGCTCAATGGCGGGCGCGGCCATTTTCTCGATTTGGAGCCAAAACCATAGAGTTAAGCGGTCTTGTGATTTTTACAATTTGATTGACAGTCCGGTGCGGAAAAGCCCCTCAACCTGAACGAGGCTAGCTGACTGTCTGCCGTTATGTATTAAAATATATTATCAGATTTTTACGGAGTTTAATTTTCATCCGTGACTGTACTGTGTCATGTAATCACGTTATATGTATGACATTAAAAATACAATTAGGCTATGTTCAGTTACCTTCAATTTATGTTTCTCAGCAAAACGAATATGCTTAGCTAGCATATCAGCTTGCCAGTGAGCTAGGTAGGCTATCCGTGGTTAGCTCACGCGTTAGCAATATGAACCACAGGGGAAGAACATTGACTACACTGATGGTCAATCAATCGGAGATGTGTAGGCTACTGGTGATTTGACTAGGCAAATTTTCGTATAACTGTCTGGTAGATCTGCTGTTAAGCGAGCAAGTTATCGTCGTAGGTTTTCGCCAGTCAGTTAATGAGCATGCTACTACTAGCTACTCCATCGCCGTTTGTGGTGTTCACTTGCTGGGTGACGCTAGCTGACCGATCGTTCGCAAATCACTTTCTACCGAATAAAAATGAACTCAGCGGTGATTAACAAATCTACCAAGTATTTTAATAACTGATCTGCAGGCGTGTAAATATGACAACGCACTTTGTACGGCAAGTTTTCCACCTGGTGCATGAAGACAAAAATAATGTAGCCTACGTTGAATTTCTAATTATTATTAGGCTATTATTTTTTTCTTGTAAATCATCAAAACCAATGGAGAAAAGCCAATATACGCAAGGAGCCCCCAGAACCGATTCTGAGAACCACTGTCTTAAATGCCTAGCTTGTCGGTCTCTTAAATGCTAAAAACATGTTCCTTTCTAAATGCCAAGATGGTTAATTTCGTTAAATTCTGTGTGTGTGATTTCATCGTGTGTTGTATATTCCGCAAATGAACCTTGAAACTCTTAATTCGCTTCGTGAAACTGAAAAGTGTTTATCCCAAAATCGGGATTATAGTAGCTTTGCCACATGCGTGAAGCATGGCCCAGGTAGACATTTACGGAATGTACACGACTGACAAGCCGCCAAACACGTTTGACAGATTGAATGTTTGCCGGTTAAGGTTAGCTAGCTAGTTAAACGGCTTGGTAGCCGAAGTTGCGAACTGTTTTAGCACAGGCTACTACCGGACTACCAAATATAGCAAGCTGATTATGCTTTCTGCCAAGTAATTATTTGGTTAAGTAGGCTAAAGGAAATAGTAAAAATGACTCGGCTACCGAAAAACTTAAGAGGAGGATTATTTTATGGTCGTCTAGTGCAGCTGTAAATAGCACACGCCATAATGAAATCACCACGAAATGGGATGCCTGCATTTTCTGACTTCGCACAGGTGGACCGTGGCCGGAGCCTCAATGTCAAGGCCAAGAAGCGCCACCGTCCACCCCAGTGACCATAGACTGTAGCCCTTACTGTAGCTCAGTCCTCTGCAGTAATCCGGAAGTGACGCAAGCTGTACCTCATTGGTCCAGAACAAATATTGGCACTGTGCCCAAATGACGCAATAAATCATGAAATTGACCCATGGACAGTCATAAGACGAATAAAATACACCTATTATGACTATTTGTTGTTGTGAGAAAAAATTATTGACTTTGTATTTTGATCGCATTTGTACCGTAGACTTACATGGAAACCGGATATGAAAACACCTATACTGGAGCCATCCGTAGTGGCGCTAGTGAGCAACCAGGAACTACAACACCAGGAAATGAGCTTCAAAAACGAAGTCTGGTTTTGGCCGCTTGCTGGCAACCTGTAATCCTGCCTTTCACCCAATGCATGCTGGGATAGGCTCCAGCAGCCCCTGCGACCCTGTCCAGGATAAGTGGGTATAGATAATGGATGGATGTCTGAAGTAATAAAATGTATTTCACAAAACTGCTAATATTCTCTCAGCTGAATAGCACAATATGAGTTAATGCAACATATTTTTGGTCGCTGTGCCAACATAAAAGCTTGGAATTCACCCTTAATCCACAGAACCTTGAACTTTGATAGTTGAGCAAACAGAAAACTGCTTCTGTAATCAGTTCCTAAAAAAAGAATGTATGTCAGATACACCTTTGTCAACATAATGACTACAAGCAAAAGAAATACATCGCTTTGCTTAGATGACATCACTGTCAGAGACACATACCCTGGGATGACATCACTGTAATAGACATAGACACCCTCTCTGGAAAGATCTGAAAAGCTCCAGGATTTGCTCAGTGTATAAATTAGCACCGAAATATGGGAAGAGTTTCTCGGTAAAGGAGTCTCAGCTAAATTTATGTCTCAGCCCTGCCCCACAGCCATAGTGCCTATAACCACGGCTTCCATTAGACCCCACCCACAGTATGTCCTCCCCCTTCCTAATCAGAGCTTGTTGCTCTCAGCACACTGAAGTAGTGTAGCGGTTGGCACAGACTCCCATGACCCGAGTGACCCAGGATGATACTGGATTTATGGCACACTAATTGTGAGTGTGTAATCTGTTAATGATACACTGTCTTGAAAAGCTATAGCATTTATGACAATATGCAGTTCTCCTGAATTAGCTAATATATCTATTTGTGGTTTAATCCTTTCAAGATATAAACCCTGTCAAATGATTCCCATATCCCTTATCCGCTGGGTTGTCAAGAAAGGATACGCCACACTATTAAAATAAAAATAAAAAATAAAAACGGTAGAAACTGTTTCGGTAAAATGTATTCTTTTATTTTATTTTTCAAAACATTGTCAAAGTCATGTAGAATAACGATAACTTGATATTTAATGGCCATCCCATAAGGATTTCAAACTCTTTTTTCTACATTTCTTTTTTTTTTTTTTTTCATTTACAGCATTAATGCTCGTCTTTTCACCATTTTATTGTGGGATTTTTATTTTTATTTAATACAGTTTCTCAAGGTCACCTGCAAAGTGACTGGTCTCCTGAATTTGTCTCACCAAATGATATGGGGTAGGTCGGGTTTAGCTCAAGTTAACCTGTCAGGTGGCAGGTTAGTTTCAGAGCATACGTTACCATATCATCTGACTCAGGCTTTCTCTGATTCTCAACACTGCTTGACTGCCTTTTCTGAAACAGCTGTTAAATTTCACCATCTAGTGGCACATTGTGAGACTGATAAGTGGTAGTGAAACAAACTTACAGCTTTAATTTGTGGTTGGTCCTTATCTCATCGTGGCCTGTCCATACTACAAAACAGCATATCCTTTGGGACTGTAATTATGCAATCATTGGCTCTGTGATGGTGTAAGTGTGTTTGCAGAAACTCCAGGCTGATAGCATGCAGCCTAGATTCAGTGCTGTCTTTAGTGGAACTGGCTTGTGCGGACTCAACCCTGCTGTCCCTATAGTGTGTACAGTCCACCAGCATTAAAATAGCTGCGTTCCAGCCTAGATAGACTCGGGACTTTTTAAAGAAATGCATCTTCATTGATATGCAACTTTTTCTTATTTGGAATAAATGTTTCTTATTGTACAAATTGCTTGGTTGCAGACCTACTATGTCCACAACCATAAAAAACAAAATAACGCAAGCCAGTGCATTGTTGAATTACCCTCAAATAGTAAATCACAGGACCCTGTGATTTCAGTACCACCTACAACAGCTACACTTTCCAGGAGGAGAGTGAAAAGTGACCACTGCACTTCATCCACCAGATGGCGCCAGTCTACCACTTTTACATCGATTAATTTTCCTTCATACCCCCAGCGCCAGCCATTTGTTGTTAATTGACTTGCTTAGCACGTCATTCATTCCAGTGACCATAAAAAATATTTTCAAAAAATATCACCTTTTGATATCTCTGGTTAATTTTTTTAAAAATAGTATAACTGCAATTATGTCAGTCTGTATTTATCTGCATTTTTATAACATCCACAACCATGAATGTCCTCTTAAAGATAATATTACATGCATAAATAAGGTTTCTGTTATTGTATAGCCCCTTTTATGAATGTACTTGATGATGAACTTCATTTGGCTTATGACTGCATGAAGTTTTCCTTCCTGTCCTACAGACAAGGGTCATGGGCGGGTAGCAGATATTTCTTGCCGTGTTTCTTGACGTGTTTCTTGACTCAGATGACGACAGAAGATCCGGCGAGACTCATGCTGCTCCAACACTGATCTTTTTCCCTCTTTCTTTCTTTGCTCTTCCTTCACGAGTGCCCGCACACGCACGCACACACACACACACACACGCATACACAAATATATGTAGAAACTGAATGCATAAGCACGGACATGTACACTCAGATAAACATGTACACTCACATGGGTACACATACAGACACATACACACATGTAAGTATGCACAAGCACGTGACCACACAGATGCATGCATGAAAACTATGCCATACATGCACACATACACAAGCATGCTCATGAACATGCATATTTGCATGCAAACACACACACACACACACATGCACACACACGTAGACACCACAGTACAGTCTATTATAGCTAATGGGGTCTTCCTGCTGCTCCCCTTTTATGCCTCATATGGGCTGCTGTATTTAAGTGTGTGCCTTTGTTTGTATGCATGTATGTGTACACATTTGTGTTGGTTCCGGCAAACATTCTCATGTAAATTTAATTATGTGATACATTTCAAAAGGGTTGCACAATGTTTCAGTAAACAAAGAAAGTGAATGACTGCAGCACACTGCAGTTGAAAGGTCACCTTCTCTGCCCTGCAGTTTGAGCAATATGGAATGTTGGGACACTCAGTATTCTAATTGCAGCATTCTGGAGTTCTGCTGCCTAGTGATGGTACTGTTTAGTATGAATGCATGTTCTCCCCTACCACCCTACTGGCTGCTGTACTTTTGTTTGTAACACACTGATCAGTTTTTGCTGTTCAATAAAGTGTTTCAGTAGAAGTAGGGGCGACATAGCTCAGGAGGTAAGACCGATTGTCTGGCAGTTGGAGGGTTGCTGGTTCAAACCCCGCCCTGGGCATGTCGAAGTGTCCTTGAGCAAGATATCTAACCCCTAACTCCTAACTGCTCTGGCGAATGAGAGGCATCAATTGTAAAGCGCTTTGGATAAAAGCGCTATATAAATGCAGTCCATTTATCAAGTACGTAATGGATTGATAAAGGGCAGACATCACCATTGTGCCCCAGGCTTAATGCTACATTCAAAAGATCCGTTGAGTTCTCATCTCTGTGGTCTTCAGATGGTGGTGATCCACAGCACAGATGATGGAAATCTGCTCTTGTTTTAGTTCCTGCACCTCCCACAGTTTGAGCTCCTGCCTTTCTTTCATTGAATCAATTCTGTTTGACTGTTTGCTGTGCTCTGATGAGAGTCATCTGGATGGAAATGTTTTGATTAGGAAAGGGCTCTGGTCATGATCTGAACAACTAGCCATGATACACTGAGCCTGGGAAAAAAAAACAATAAACAGCCCAAAAGTGTATGCACGCACACACACACACACACACACACACACGCACACCCACACAAGCACATACGCACACACACGTACACACACACACACGTGCGCGCGTGCGCACGCACAGACACACACACACGCACACAAGCACATACGCACACACGCGCGCGCACACACGCACACAAGCACATACGCACACACACACGTACACACACATGCACACACACACGCGTGCACACACACACACGCACACAAGCACATACACACACGTGCGCGTGCACACAGACACACGCACGCACACACACAAACACAAATGCACACACACACATACACACGCACACAAGCACATACGCACACACACACGTACACACACATGCACACACGTACACACACACAAACACACTCAAATGTAACACAAGTGAAGGGGACAGGTGAAGTTTGAGGGTGTGTCCCATGTTAGACTGGTTAGAAGCGCATTCAGATATGATTTATATACTTTTTCCATGCTTTCCACTCATAAAAGAAGGAATATGAAATGCAGTCCTTCAGGGAATGTTGCATAACTACCAGCTAGTTCAATCATTTTTTAAAATTTCATATAGAATACTTAACCCCCATTTTGTCCTCAGTTAAACATGCCCTATCCTGAATTTTAGTAGCAGTGAAAACCCAAGAAAAGTCATTTTTTTAACATGCAATTTGATGACTTCCTGGAGTGAACATTCCAGTACAAGTTTTACGTATTTCTATAAAATTAGTTCACCATCAAGGTACAAAGATTGTCTTACAGTTTTTTTACGATTGCTTTGACTCATTTTGCACAACTGAGTTTCAATGTGCAAAACTCTTAACACAGAATGCTATACTGCTCATTTCGGTACAAAAAAAGTAATATAGCATGCAAAATAAAAATGCCAGTGTCAAATCAGTTTATCACAGCAGCAGAACATTAGATATGTCAAACAATGAAGTTAAATCATTGCTGCATTTTCAATATACAACAGTCAGCATCAAATAATGCTGCCAAACACAAAATCCTTCTGATCAAAAAAGTGTTTGAAAGTGTTCTTTGGCCATAATGCAAACAAACTGTGCAATGGCCATTTCCTCATAAGTACTTGAAATTATGTACAGCAAGCATCCCCTGTGATAGATTGCAATATAGCACTTGTGTTTTTTATAAAAGACAAACAAAATATTAGATTAGATTATATATAAGTTTAATCATTAAAGAAAAATCATACAGTAATGCAGTACTGTAAACTCAACTGTATTGTACAGTAAAAACAAAAACAACAGTAAAAGCAAAAACAGTTACAGTTATAACAAACTCTACTGTAAAGTAAAAAAAAAAAAAAAAAACTTATTTTCGGTGCTTACAGTTTTTCTCGATTGCTAACACACTAAAACTGGTTCTTTTAGCAAAAACTCCTGAATTATTACTTCAGTTCTCAGAGGACCAACACATCTCTCAAAACTATAAACACTTTTCACTTGTTTTAACACATGCTGCAAACTTTTTCTGCAAATCTCTACAAACAAATGCTCTCATGAATCACTGGTTACACACTGTGCTCATGCAACAAACACTAGTAGTCAAAACAGTTAACTCAAGTCATCACAACCTAAACTCAGGTAACACACCTTTCTCTAGGTGCAAACACTTGGCAGCAAAATTGTTTACACACCGGTCACAATCTCTGGATCAGTAAATAGGGCCACAGTTTGTGTGCTTTTTAACAATGGATCCTCAAAATGGACAAGCTATCCAAAGATCAGGAAGACAAAGGAGACAAAGAGGCAGGAGACAATTTGTCCCAGACATTACATTACATTATAGGCATTTAGCAGACGCTCTTATCCAGAGCGACTTACACAACTTTTTACATAGCACTTTACATTGTATCCATTTATACAGCTGGATATATACTGAAGCAACGCAGGTTAAGTACCTTGCTCAAGGGTACAACGGCAGTGTCCTTACCCGGGATTCGAACCTGCGACCTTTCGGTTACGAGCGCAGTTACGAGCGCAGTTCCTTACCCACTGTGCCACACTCCGTCCTTCAGACGAAATACGTGCCACCTTGACCATGTGCTGGTGCATGGTATGATGATGAGGGAAGCTGGACAGAGAGTTCAGCCAAACTTGAATTGTTTCACAGTGGCATCCATTGTCCAAACTTTCAGACAAGAAACCAGGTACTATAATTTACTGTAATGTTACATATTGTATCTGCTGTACTACTGTGAGAGGATATGCTGTCTATGTAATGTTGAAGTGTATTTACAGACTGTGGCAAACACGCCTGCCACAGGCCACCGAAGTGGCTTTCCTTGGGGCCCTCCAGCACAGAGACACAGGGAGAAGATGTTCCAACAGTCCAGATTTATTTTACGAGGGTTTGGCAAAATGGTAACGCTAAATGAGCAGATGTAAAAACCTTGTCATGACAGAGAGCTCCCTGGTGTGGGTGGGGATGGCAGATTTAACCTGTGCGCAGTGATTACCTCACTACGCACAGGTGCAGCCACTCCTGTTCCTGGGTCCAATTAGCCTGGCCAATTATCTAATTCTTAACCAATTATCCAATTGGCCAGGTCTAATTAGCTTGACCCAGGGCAGGTGTGGCTGCTTAAACCAGCCATCCCCACACCACACAGACTATATGTTCTTTAGATTTTATTGCTGTTTTTGTTTATAGTGCTGCATATACTGAGTTCCTTTTCTGAATGCTACTCTCCTTTGAAAATACTACATTTTTTTGTTCCTTCAACTGTGTTGTGGTTACTGTACAGTACTTTTCACTCAGCATCACTTTTCAATACTACAGATAAAATATTTGGAAATTTGCACACTCCCTCATTTGTTAGTAGTGTAACATTGCAAAGATCAAAATCTGAAAACCATAAAATAAGTATAATAACCAGGAGAAAATAACTCCTTAAACACTGCTATAAAAGGTTTTTGCAGTAGTGCTTTGAATGTATCTCACTGGTGTGTTATGGGTAATCTACATTGTCTGTGTTTTCGATGGCTTGTGTGCCATTTGAAGGCAAAGTCTAATTTTGATGGAAGAGCATATGTTTTTGAGAAGATAATTTGAGTTTGGCATGGATGTTTGAGGTTTGTGCTGATTGATGTGTAGTTTTGGGATTGTGTTAATAGTTCTGAGAAAAAGGGGAATTGTTTCATTAAATGTGTCTTAGCAATCAAAAAAAACTGTAAGCAGCATTTTGCCTCTCCGCTGCATTTGTTCACAGAATTTCATCGACGTCGCATCTGATGTCTTTGTTGGCAAGACAGCGCTGGTAAATTCTTTTAGAGTGCCTTATCCACCCCTGACACTGCTGGGCTATAATGTCATCGCATGCCTCATCCATGGCCTGAAGGAGCGTTGCCTGCTTATATGGACGCCTGTCGTATACCTTCCACCTCCAGGCCAAGAAAAACTCCTCGATGGGGTTCAGAAAGGGGGAGTAAGGTAGAAGAAATTTTGATCGGAACTCTGGATGGGCTGTAAACCAGTCTTGCACAGCCAATGCACGATGGAAGTTTACATTGTCCCAGACAATGATGAACACCATCTGAGCATTCGGCTGTATGAGATGGTTGTACAGCCCATCCAGAAAATGTATGAGGCGCACGGAGTTGTATGCCCCCAGCAGAGGGTCACGACCCTGTCCTTCGTTACCAACCTCAGCCTCACCGACCTGCTCCATGTTGTCAGAAACTGCCATTCAGGTTTCTAAGCAGCCTTTTATGTAGTGGTGAAGAGATTATCAATTATGTTGCAATGCTACTCACCTGGGCAAGGTTGTTGGAAGTACTGAGACATGACTACAAACACCTGTTGAATTGATTTAGTGATCTGCATTTGTAGTAATAAGAATTTGAACATTGTTGTAATATTAGGTGGCTGTATTCTGAGAATGGAGCATATGATTTAGAGTTTGGCACTTGGTATTAACAGTTTTGCACTTTGTATGTCAGCATAAGATGTAGTGTCCCAAGGTAAGAATTCTGCAAGTCAGTTTAGCACTTTGCGTTAACAGTTTTGCACTTTGTATGTCAGCATAAGATGTAGTGTCTTAAGGTAAGAATTCTGCAAGTCAGTTTGGCACTTTGCATTATGAGTTTTGTACATTGAAATTCCGCTGTGCAAAGCAATCGTAAAAAACTGTAAAACGTCTTAACCCTGCAGTCATAAAATCATAAGTCATAGTCAAAGTCAAAAGACACACCTATTATAGAAAAATAATTAGCTATTATGGTGTGTGTTTTGTAGTGAAAAATAAGTGAAAACTGATTAAATACAGTCTCTGGGCTGTAAAAAAGGAAAAGAGATATTCACTGATTTATTGTTGAGCAACAGGGTATTTCTACACAAGAAACATTGATTTAGGGTTTAAAATTCAATGAAGAGACTTTTTTCCAGGGGGTCTGATGGAGGTGGGTCATTTTTGACCGGCATGGGATGAATTTTGACCCTGTTGACATGCAGTGCATGGGTAATATGAAGACAACATATGGGTAAATGAGTGATGTGCATGTCTAATTATGAATTAAAATGACATTATATTGTCATTGTACTGCCACTGTTCAATTCCAAAATTATTTCCATCAACTACTCATGAGTTTAAAAAAAACAATATTCTTCTGCAGGCTATAATAACAGTTATTTATCGCATCACCATGGACAATGGCTTGCATCATTACAGGAAGCTATTGTTTCAGGACATCACTCATATGCACTGTACATTATATTCATTCAGCAGATGCTCTTATCTACAGTGACTTATAATAAAAGAGAATATAAGCACATCCATTAGAGTTATGTGAGTAACTGTGTTCCTGTAATCTTGCTCCTGTGATCTGTTGTTCTGTAGGTTTTCATTTCAACCCTATTTTACCACACCTGATTCTACTAATCAGCAGCTCAATGAGATCTCTAGTTGTTCAATGAGGTGTACTGTGTTAGGGCTGGAGTGAAAACCTACAGGACGATAGATCTCCAGGAACAGGGTTGGGCAGCCCTGCTATAATTGTGCCTAGAAATGTCCCCAAACCTTACAGCTTAAAGTTTAAAGCTTAGGTTTATGTTCCAGCTTAAAGCAGGAACATAAACCTAATTAGAGCTCTGTATTATGCCCTGAACGCTGCTCAACTGGTAGGGAATGAAAAAGAGAGTCAACCATTTGACAGCATTTACTGGGTGCCTGTGTAAATCCTCACTCCCCAAATACATCGGCGTGCACTTGCAGTTGACCATACTAAATAGAGAAGAAGTATTCCCAATCAAGAATGAAAATAATCTGCTTAGTGACTTGAAAGAATTGAGGAAAATGTGGGTAGCATTGCTTTGGAATACATGTTATTAAATTTTGGTGAGGCAAGATAGCCTATATTGTTTGTAGTACTGTAACTTGGCGTCATTTTGATATCAATACTTTTAATGGCAAGCCTGGGTTTCGGCAGTCTGAATGAATGAGTTATTGACAGTGTATGTCTTGTATGTGTGAGTAACTTGGCATTTTTGTACGTTGAAAACGTGTTTTTTATGAGATAACATAAACAAGCTGTACTCCAAAGCAATGCTACCCAATGTTTCCTGAATTGTTTCAAGTCACTTACATTTTGTGTCTGCATCAGATGTTTTTTATTGGTTTATGTACCTAAAATGACCAATGGGGAGACATATTCTTTGTGAGCTAGGAGCATCTGAGGCAAAATTCCCCAAGGTTGAGGCTTTATTGTGTGGACGTGTTAAGTTGTTTGTGAATTATGTCTGTTGAAATGGGGTCAGAAGGTACCAAAATGATTGCTTTTATGGGCTGAGCGCCTGTGGTCATTGTGGTTATTTCTGTAAGGAACCCTGAAAAGCGTCAAACTCTCGGTGCTGTATAGGAATGAGGCACGCTACCCCACCAAGGCGTAACCTGGCAGGATGGCATACCTGCCATCCCAGTACATGCATGAATCTTATCACAATTATGCTGTTATTGTGTTTTTTCCCCAGAGCTACAAGAACATTAAAGAAAGGTATGTTGACCCTCACCTTATTTCATCTTGTCTGTTTAAGTCCCTTCAAACACCAAAGCTTGAGTGACTCCTGCTTGTCATTGCAGAGCCCAGTGCACACTGCAGGATCCAGAGCTGCTCTCAGGGGCACTGATAGATGTGGCCAAACACCTGGGCAACCTGAAGTTCAGAGTCTGGGAGAAGATACAGGAGATGGCACAGTACAGTGAGTATCAGGGGCAGATCTGAGTATTTAATGAACACATGAATCTAAAGAAACAAGCTGTATTTTGAAAAGATTAAAGATTAACAGTGCAGAGTCAACCAGTCTCAGTTCCCTCCAAGTTTAGGAAGATTCTGTGGCCCACACTGCACTGCTCTGAAATCAGAATTCAGGCAAACACAGAATTAGCATTGCTTAAAACCTAATTACTAATATGGTTTTTTTTAGCTGTGTGAATTGTGTGCATTGAATTTTGAAATGTATTAGTTGATTTATTCTTTTTTTATGCAAATAGGTTTCATATTTAAAGTATGAATCACTTTAACTACAGTATATATAAATCCATAATTATCATATAGGCCTACATTTCCGTGTATATTTGGACTAATCTGAATGAAGTATTTGAAATGTGCCTCTTCTCACAGCCTTTTAAATATTTTTCTTTTTCATATTTCAGCTCCTGTGGTGCTGGACCCCAATACTGCATGTACCACTCTCTCTCTCTCTGATGATCTGACCACTGTGAGACACACAAGTACAGAGCAGAAATGTCCTGACAACCCAGAGAGGCTTAACTCCTGTGTGAATGTGCTGGGATCTGAGGGGTTTACCTCAGGGACACACAGCTGGGAGGTGAAGGTTGGGAATAAACTTGAGTGGACTATAGGAGTGGTGAAAGAGTCCATCACTAGGAAGGGAAGTATAACATGCAGCCCAAAGAGAGGATTCTGGGTCTTAATGCTGAGGAATGGTGATAAGTACTGTGCATCTGGACCTTCTGATCTCACACGGAGGAAAAAGCCCCAGAGCATCAGAGTGCAGCTGGACTATGATGGGGGGGAGGTGTCCTTCTTCAACCCCAGTGACATGTCAGTCATTTACTGTTGTAAAGACACATTTACTGAGAGAGTGTTTCCGTACTTCTCTCCCCGTTTAAACAAAGACGGTAGGAATGAAGAAGCCCTCCATATATGCCAAGTGAAAGTTTCAGTAACAGTGAACATGTTTTTTTTTTAATGAACAAAGTAGAGATGTTGCACTAAGGGATTTAGGTTATTTCTAATCTGCCTCAGCATGTCAGGTTATTGACTTGATCTGGGGCAGAACTGCTGCACATGTGAATTGACCAAAGGGAGCTGGTTTATGGCCTACCAGAACCAAACGGGAGGCAGACACACAGAGGTAACAATGTATAAAGGATAGTAATTCCATCTGCAGGAGCATCCCACTTGTGAATCCCAGTAGCGTTAATTGAATTATTGAATAGGTGGTATTATTCAATAAGTGGACCTCCGTATTGGGTCATTGGTGGCACCTGTGTGGTAGGCAGTGTCGAGCTGATGAAAGTGCCTCGTACGAGTTGGTGACAGAGCAGGGGGAGAATCAACTGCTGCGGGACGCCAACATCCCACGCCGGAATGCCGAATGGTGAACTTTGGTTGTTTTTGTGTTGCCCTGGTAAGCTAAATACATGATACGCTCTGATCAGATTGATGCATGTTATCCCTCCCAGTCAACGGGATTATCAATGTCCTGTACACCCCAAATTTATTGGGTAATGTTTGTCCAGTGTCGGTGGGGGTTGAGTGGTGTCCAGCAGTGAAACCCTCCGGTGGTAAAATTTGTGTAATCGTTGTATTGACGTGGGGGGGAAGAGAAGGAGAAATTCCCCCTGAATATTGCTTGTGGGCGTGATCGTCTGCGCTTATATTTCTGTAAGGATTGTGCATCTTGGGGGGAGTCGGATTTAAACCACTCAGCAATGGCATATGGTAGGCTGGTCCTGATTCTCCTCCCACAGCATTTTATAAACTTGTTGTTTAATGGTTATATGATAAAAAATAATATTGTATTTTGTTAAACCCACTGTCTGTTTTGGCCTACATCCAGTTCTTCAACCATATTCTGAAAGAACCACCTAAACTAGAAAGGTGAAACGCCGCTGTAGTTAGAAAACATAATATTTTGACCCGTCTCTACAGTAACCAAATCGTCATTTGTAAATTAATCGGCCACAGTATGCATGAATGTTGATTTAGGATGGACCAGCTGGAGATGTGGAAGTACAAAGGGGGGTGTTTTAATAGCCTGTTAGAAGAGAGCAGGCATGCATACAAAGGTAACAATAACCGTTTGGTTACCTTGTCGGTACATTTTGCTCTGGTAGAGGGGTATAACAGCACTCTGTTGTAATTGACCAGCCTTGCTTTGACCAGTATGTTTCCTGCAGTAATGGAGACTATTTTAGCTTCTTAATATAATATTTTATTGATCTAAACTTTGGAACTATATGTTTTACATTAAATCAATTACAGTTAAATAAACAGCTTTTATACCTGATTGATGTCATTTCTATCTAGCTGGGTTTATAAGGCAGTGTACAAGCTTGAAACGTGTGAGTATCACACCCGTAACTTGGCATCATTTGGATATCAATACTTTTAATGGCAGGCCTGGATGTTGGCAACGTTGAAAACGTGTTTTTTATGAGAT
This sequence comes from Anguilla rostrata, assembly GCF_018555375.3. NCBI lineage: Eukaryota > Metazoa > Chordata > Actinopteri > Anguilliformes > Anguillidae > Anguilla > Anguilla rostrata. The sequence goes on from NW_026986516.1 coordinate 66,100, forward strand.
ATTGTTTTACACGGTTGACAGACCAGTAAACCCCCCTGCATCAATCGCCCCCGAGCCCACCCCTACTGCAAAATGTAATTAATTTGCTGTCTTTACAAGTGAGATTATAAATATTAACAAATCATCAGTGCCTCCATCCAAAAATAATATAAGTACCTGAAAGGGCCAGTATGTCATGTGGATTGGCTTCATCCTTCTGATGAAGACTACGACAGCAGAACACATTACACCAGTCCTTAGGTCACTACATTGGTGAACCACAGAATAGATTTTAAAATCCTTCTGCTTGTCTGTAAAGCAAAAGTGTTTTTAAGATAAGAACCATTCAGGCCTCTCTGGTCATCTGGGACTGGTCTGCTTATTGTCCCCAAGCTGAAAAAAAAAAAATGAAACTGAGGAAGCTGGTTTTAGTCGTCATGCCCCACGCTGCTGGAATAAACTCCCAGATGGCCTGAGACCTGCCCCAAATTTCACCTCCTTTAGAAGCTCAAAACAGTCCCACTCTCCATCGTCTTGCACTAAATTATTCTTATTTATCTATTGCTTTTTATAATATTGGGGTTTTAAATAGTCTGTATTAATTTAACTATAATTATTGCAAACATATTTTGAAAATGTAGAATTATCTAATTTAATTCCTTTTCATTTTAATGTCACCTTAAGGCTTTTACATTTCTATAAGTACAGGGTGCATACGCTGTGCGGAGGGACAGTCCGCAGTCGTTTGCCCTTTCATACTCCAGTCGTACCACCGCATACCCAAGCCCTACATTTCCCACAGACTTTGCGCGTCGTTTTCCTTTTCTGCCGGGAGTTGGACTGTAAACAACATGGCCCCGTCCTTGCCCAGCGTTGTGCTTATTTTTCTCCATGAATTGTTGTTCTTCTGAAAATCTTCGTAATCCCGTTGGTATGAATCGTATAGGTGCCTGTACCTTCTCACCCCTTCAGCCAGTCTCTCTTCAAATGTCGACTCCATGTCTGTATTGTGTATTCTGCATCACCGCGTGTTTCCGGTGCCGCATGAAATGCATGTCGATGTGAAACAGTTTCATACCGAGCCATGATTTGTGTGACACCGGTACGCGTACGCTAGGTACTCGCAGTCACAAAAATTGAGCTTCGCGCGGACATGCCCAGGCGGACGTACGCTGAGGTCCGCTATTTCGTCATTTTGACCGCGCGGACCCCAGCGGAGTTCGGTCCGTGTATGCTACGTCTAGACCATGAATTGGCCTTTAGCCTCTACATGCTTTTATTGGGAATGTGCTGTCTATTTGTCCAGTAAGGGCTCTTAGAGGAGTGCAGATTATGCATTCTTGTTTCAATGTCTTGAAACAAGCTAAATAAATGTTCCTGAATGAATGTGCTGTATAAATTAAATTTGCCTGGGCATTTTTATTTAATCCAGGGGGACACTTCTGGCTGTAAATCCCCCAGAGCAGCCAGTTCAGGCACATTATCATCTCTGTATACAAGAGGACTGAAGACAACAAGCCTGATCAGCCAGTTTGTTCCAGTTTTGAATGACATGGGGTGTGTTCTGTTGTAGTTTCAGCAAAAGTGAAAGTGAAACTATCAGACTGAGAGACGGCGTCTGTAAAATGGAGGCTAAACCTTTGATTCCTGAGGATGAGCTCTGTTGCTCTGTATGTTGTGATATTTTTAAAGAGCCTGTTGTCCTGAAATGCAGCCACAGCTTCTGCAGAGAGTGTCTGAAGCAGTACTGGGAAGAGAAGGGCTCTCGAGAGTGTCCCATCTGCAGGAGAAAGGCCTCTGTGGATGATCCTCTGGTAAACCTGGCCTTAAGAAGCATTGTGGAGTCCTACTTAAAGCAGAAGACTGAGAGAGAAACTACCGACAAGAGTGATGCTCGCTGCAGTCTTCATGGGGAGAAACTTCTATTATTCTGTGAACATGACAAAGAGCCTCTCTGTCTCGTCTGTCAGACTTCAAAAAAACACAGAAACCACCCGGTCTGTCCAGTGGAAGAGGCTGTTCTGGAGCTGAAGGTATTCAATTTTCAATATAATGTATTTCATATTTTCAAGACACAATCAAATATGAGTAAAATATCTCTGTGTGAAACATTCAGTTCTGACCGACGGCTGTGAGGTCTTGTAAATACAGTCAGTCTGGCCTCCACTTCCACTCGCAAAGGCAGCAACAGGAACAAACCTGCTGATCAGGCAAAAGCAGGAAGAGGCAGCACTGCATCTGAAAGTGTGCTTACAGCCGTTAAAACTGTGAAATACTCCGTTATTTGCTTGGGGAGAGAACTGAGCAACAACCAGGAAGTAAAGAAATCCGCAATGACTGGTGGAGACAAGAGCTATACATATGCGCAAAAGATTCTTGTACCAACAAGTCAAATCAATTTTATAAGTGCTTAAACATTTCTTACAGTCTACTATAAAATATGAAATTACAACCCAGCAAAAGTTATTTTTTAATCCTATATCCTGTACAATTTGACTGGTTTATTTTTTTTGAAAATGCATCACAGAACATTTTATGCTGTGTTATAAGTATGTTTCTCTAATCTTTACTTAATTTGTAGCAGGGCTATTTTCCTGACTACTTTTCCAATGTTCTTAATAAGCTGTACTGATTTTCACTTGTATTGCAGCAGGGAGATTACTGTGCCATTTGTGTCTTTCTGTAAGTAATTACTGATTCATTTAACTTCAGGAGGAACTCAAGCCTGCACTTAATCTTATTAAAGAAAAACTGAAGAGGTTTACTGAGGTTGAACAAGAATGTAAGGAATCAGCTGAACACATCAAGGTAAGGAAAGCAATTACGAATACTGTTTAGGTACACAAAAATACAAAATAATTATTTTTGGTTTATGTTCATTTTGACAGGCATAACGAACACACTGGCTGCCACACTTACATAACAAAACATAGTTACACTATTCAAGTTTAAAATAGTGTGTTTGAATTGCAGAGTCAGGCCCAGCACACAGAGAGGCAGATAAAGGCAGAGTTTGAGAAGCTCCACCAGTTCCTGCGAGAGGAAGAGGAGGCCAGACTAGCTGCTCTGAGGGAGGAAGATGAGCAGAAGAGTCAGATCATGAAGGAGAAGATAGAAAACATCACAGGACAAATCTCCACTCTTACAGACAAAATCACAGCTATAGAGAAGGCCATGGACACTGAAGACACCTCCTTGTTACAGGTAGGAGCTTGATTTATTGTAATTCAGTATGCTGGTTTGTGGTTTTTCCACAATATTTGGCTGTGCTCCCTTATTCTGCACCAATACAGCAGTAGCCTACTGTCACATTTTTTTTTATATTATTGAATTTTGTGAAAAATTGGTGTCACCAGAAAGTCAATAGAAAACATCACCGCTGCAGAGTAGGACATGTCCCAGAAGGCCTCATTTTCCGCACATTATTGTCTTTCACCATTGTGTCCTCTATAATAGCAATGACACTGTACACTACATGCAGGCAACTGCTGCAAAGTTCAAGACGGATGAAACTGCCTGTTCACTCTCTAGATTTGCAGTCAGTTGATTCAGAGCTGAGAAATCTTCCAGCCACATGGTAGCCAAATTAATGATCAACAAAACCTGCCCAGCATATTTATACACAACAGTGAGAATGCTGGGATGTTCATTGCTTAATTATCTCAGGAGTCACACCTGTGTGGAAGCTCCTGCTTTCAATATTCTTTGCATCCTTCATTTATTCAAGCGTTTCCTTTATTTTGACAGTTACCTGTACATTACAGTACCTTCATTCGTATTTGCTTACTGTTAAAATTATATCACTTTTATTGGCATGGCTCTTGTTTTTCACTTATTATAACCTGTCTCTCATGATGTTCTCTACTGAGTATGTTTATACATGTATACATCTTATCACAATTGTGCTGTTATGTGTTTTTCAGAGCTACAAGAACATCAAGGAAAGGTATGTAGACTGACCTATTTTCTAGTGTTTGTTTAAGTCTCTTTAAACCCTAAATCTGGGGCGACATAACTCAGGAGGTTAGAGCGGTTGTCTGGCAGTCGGAGGGTTGCCAGTTTGATCCCCTGCTCTGGGTGTGTCGACATGTCCCTGAGCAAGACACCTAACCCCCAATTGCTCCCAACAAGCTGATTGGTACCTTTCATGGCAGCCTTTCACCGTTGGCGTGTGAGTGTGTGTGAATGGGTGAATGAGAGGCATCAATTGTAAAGCGCTTTGGATAAAAGCGATATAAATGCAGTCCATTTACCATTTAAATTTTGAGTGACTCCTGCTTGTCATTGCAGAGCCCAGTGCACACTGCAGGATCCAGAGCTGCTCTCAGGGGCACTGATAGATGTGGCCAAACACCTGGGCAACCTGAAGTTCAGAGTCTGGGAGAAGATGCTGGGGGTGGTGCAGTACAGTGAGTATCTGGGGCAAAAGTTGAAATCACATTATTTGTGAACATCTAATGAAGACATCAAACTCAAAAAACCGAGCTGTATGATGTGAAAGATAAACAGTACAGAATCATCCAGTCTCAGTTCCCGTCAAGTTTAGGAAAATTCTGGGGCTGCACTGCACTGAACTCAATTTAGTATCAGAAAACAAGCAAGCACAGAATTAGTGCACTATTTAAAACTTAAAGCTTAAGTTGGTAAGTTTGGAGAAAAGAAAAAAAAAAAACCATTCAGCCCCCTCCCACCCCTCCCCTATGCACTCTCTTCAAGCCCCTCCCTATAAGGCCTAATTCATATTAGGAACTATTAGCTGTGTGAATCATGTGCATTGATTTTGCTATGATATGTGTTAATTAATTAATTTTCATGATGCAAACAGGTTTCGTATTTAAAGCATAAATCACTATGACTACCGTGTACTTGAAATCAAAACAATGATATACAGTTTCCCATGTATGTGACATAATCTGAATAGAGTGTTTGAAATGTGCATGTTCTCACAGCCTTTTAAATATCTTTCTTCTTGATATTTCAGCTCCTGTGGTGCTGGACCCCAACACTGCAACCCCCTGGCTCTCTCTCTCTGATGATCTGACCACTGTGAGTGACACAGATACAGACCAGAAATATCCTGACAACCCAGAGAGGTTTAGCATGTGTTTGAATGTGCTGGGATCTGAGGGGTTTACCTCAGGGAAACACAGCTGGGAGGTGAAGGTTGGGAATAAACCTGAGTGGGATATAGGAGTGATGAAAGAGTCCATCTGTAGGAAGGGACGTCTAACATACACCCCAAAGAGAGGATTCTGGGTCTTAATGCTGAGGAATGGTGATGCTTATAGTGCATCTGGAGTTGCTGCCCTCACACTGAAGAGGAAGCCCCAGAGCATCAGAGTGCAGCTGGACTATGACAGGGGGGAGGTGTCCTTCTTCGACTCCAGTGACACGTCACTCATTTACACTTTTAGAGACACATTTACTGAGAGAGTGTTTCCGTACTTCTCTCCCTGTTTGAAAAAAGATAAGAATGAAGAACCGCTGCAAATATGCCCAGTGAAAATCTCCATAAAAGTAATGTCAAACCAGTGAACCAGTATTTGCTTTAAAAAAAGAACAAAGTAGAGTACTCTGGGGTAGACTTGCCGGAGATATGGATTGATGAAGGTGAGGTGGTTGATGGCCTACCAGAAACAAATGGGAGGCAGACATACACTCACATAAAAGTGATCATTTGGTTAATGTAATCAGCCTCAGTATGCATGAATACGGATTTGGGACAGACCAGAGGAAGTGCAAAGGGGGGTGTTTTAATAGTCACTCAGAAGAGACATGCATACAGATTTAGCAGTTACTGCTTGATTTCCTGCAACTTCATTGCTAGATTTTGTCCTGGAAAAGGGGTACAAAGCTGGTGCTTGAACAACACTGTATTGTGACTTACCTGCATTGCTTTTACCTCATATCTTTCATGCTGTACAGGAGACAATTTTTGTTTATTAATATTAATTTGTATTGATCTAAACTTTTGAACTAATAATTTTACTTTGCAAAGGATCAAATTCCATCATACCTAAAGAATACTATAGAAGAAATCAATTATTATTATTATTATTATTATTATTATTGTTATTATTATTCATTATTATTATTATTATTACGACTGTTGACATGCCATGCATGGGTAATATGAAGACAACATATGGGTAAATGAGTGATGTGCATGTCTAATTATGAATTAAAATGACATTATATTGTCATTGTACTGTCATTGTTCAATTCCAAAATTATTTCCATCAACTACTCATGAGTTAAAAAAACAATGTTCTTCTGCAGGCTATAATATCAGTTATTTATCGCATCACCATGGACAATGGCTTGCATCATTACAGGAAGCCTATTGCTTCAGGACAGCACTCATATGCACTTTACATTATATTCATTCAGCAGATGCTCTTATCTACAGTGACTTACAATAAAAGAGAACATAAGCACATCCATTAGAGTTATGTGAGTAACTGTGTTCCTGTAATCTTGTTCCTGTGATCTGTTGTTCTGTAGGTTTTCATTTCAACTCTATTTTACCATACCTGATTCTACTAATCAGCAGCTCAATGAGATCTCTGGTTGTTCAATGAGGTGTACTGTGTTAGGGCTGGAGTGAAAACCTACAGAACGATAGATCTCCAGGAAGAGGGTTGGGCAGCCCTGCTATAATTGTGCCTAAAAATGTCCCCAAACCTTACAGCTTAAAGTTTAAAGCTTAGGGTTATGTTCCAGCTTAAAGCAGGAACATAAACCTAATTAGAGCTCTATATTATGCCCTGAACGGTGTTCAACTGGTAGGGAATGAAAAAGAGAGTCAACCATTTGACAGCATTTACTGGGTTCCTGTGTAAATCCTCACTCCCCAAATACATGGGTTTGCACTTGCAAACTTGACCATACTAAATAGAGAAGAAGTATTCCAAACAAGAATGACAATAATCTGCTAAGGGCTTCAGAATATTAAACACATGGGGCTGCTGTCTCCCAGAACCACAGTCATTGACCATAGTCACAGAGACTTGCTACATTTTGTAGAGCCTTATTAGAAAGCCAGTATCACCAATAATCATATTGCATGATTGAAAGGCACACTGTAGAATAATACATACAATATATATATATATATATATATATATATATATACAGGAGGACTCAATAATGAAAAAAAAAACTAATAAAAAATACATATGAAAACCTTTTCCTTAATTAAATATATTTAACAATCCATCAGGCTATTGTTTTTATTTACAGTTAAAACTTGTTTTGATTATCATTTTGAGCTTCCAGCCTCACAGTGTGATAAGCTTTTGTGCATGCATGTGCTTGGGTGTGTGCATGAGAGAGTAAGAATGTGTGCGGACATGTGCATTAATGCATGTGCATGTGATACTGACCTGGTTCTCAGATATTTGCATGAAGCGGGTGGTGAGGCACGCAATGTCAGGATCTGCCCTAATGTGTCTGCAAGCTGCTTTCACTCTGTGTGTTTCTTTTCAAATTAAAACATTTTTCATTCTTTAAATTCCTTCCAGGCTATAAATACCGTTGGCATTATCGTTCTCCACATGAGCCAAGCGCTGCTTTTCACCTGAAAGCTTCAAACCACCAAGTCCATCCGTCCGGCTCCTCTCTGTATGCAGAGACAGCTATTTGACTATTGTTTTATTGCTTTCTGTGTAAAAAGGTAGTAGAACTTTAAATGCGTGGGCATAACCTGGTTTTATGGGTTTCGTATTTAGGCAGTGGCAACTTAAAGCTGCTTGTAAAATGATTGAGCAGACAGGCAGCAGCTGGGGAAGCAGGTCACGCCACCGTTTCACTAAGAGCGTCTGGAGTCGATGAACACGGCAACCTGGAGAAAAGCTCTGAAAGATTTATGATTTTATTTATTTATTTATTTTTTTGCAGGGTTGCTCGCTGGGTGGAAGCATATGTCTATCGTTTCAGCTTCAGATGCAGTGGAGAGAAGGAGCTTGTTCTGTAGTAAGAGCCACTGCACAGCTGTTGTGTGAGTCGGAGAGTGGCAGAGAATTACCTGCCTGTGATTCCAAGCACACCCACAAGAGGCAGTAGAGAGCAGAAAAGCGATTTAACATCCGGAGTCCTGAAGAGCAATCACCCAAGTTAAACCACCCACTGGTTTAAGAAGGCAGTAAGGTGTCACTGGTAAAGCCTCATGTCATCACATCACTGCTATTGAAGAAGCGAATGGAACACGGAAGGGGAAGCGGATCCACAGGAAGTGTGGTCATCAAGCATTTGGCACGGAAGTAATATCGCAGTGTTTTAGCACCTCCGCTGAGAACTGGATCAGAAAAAATGAAATAGAGTTCAGCTCTTTGCACAAGACTATCTCAACAGGCTGGAGGAGAGAGGTAGTTGGAGACTCTGAGCCATTTAGATGAAGAGAATGGGGGATCAATAGAAGAAGAAAATAAAACCAAACCACGCCCAGCACTGCATGTCAGGCAAGCGCTGTGATCTGAGCATGCTTACATACTACAAAGCATGCACAGAAGTATGGTATTTTGGAGCTGATGTGTGATAGGACTGCTATATCACTGAAGTAAGCAGCAGCGACACAGCACAGAAACTCCATAGATGTTTTTTTGCGAACTAGGGTGGAAAGGAAATAGCTTCATGTGCTGAGAAGCTTACCACAGTTATATATATCTCATAAAAAACACGTTTTCAACGTACAAAAATGCCAAGTTACTCACACATACAAGACATACATCGTCAATAACTCATTCATTCAGACTGCCAAAATCCAGGCCTGCCATTAAAAGTGTTGATATCAAAATGACGCCAAGTTATGGTACTACAAACAATATAGGCTATCTTGCCTCACCAAAATTTAATAACATGTATTCCAAAGCAATGCTACCCAATATTTCCTCAATTCTTTCAAGTCACTTGGCCCTGTGTTTTGTAATCTTACCATATTACAACATCATGCAAACTTTGTGTCAGATCAAAGAGTCAAATATTTGCCTCATGGAACACATTGAAATTCATGTAGGAAACTGCTGGTCAGTCACTACAGGAAGCATATTTCTCCAGAAAACATATGTTTATACTTGTTTCTGAACTGAATTTGAGTAAATGTACAAGTGATTGTATATTTTCTACATACAATAAATGCATGTACAATACATATTGTACATACATACATACATTATCCCCATGGGTACATTTCCCTTGCAGTATGTTACATTCACATTTACGAACAGACACTTATACCAAGAAACATACAATCATTCACGCAACAGAAAGGCTGGGCACCAAAATGCATACATACCAATACAAATTGGACATATAGATGCCTATTCAATCAATCTTGACTGAGAAAACCATCCACACATGTGTTTGGCCTGTCCATGTACTGCACGCTTATATACACACAGGACGGAGTGTAGCACAGTGGGTAAGGAACTGGGCTTGTAACCGAAAGGTCGCAGGTTCGATTCCCAGGTAGGACACTGCCGTTGTACCCTTGAGCAAGGTATTTAACCGAAATTGCTTCAGTATATCCAGCTGTATAAATGGATACAATGTAAAATGCTATGTAGTTGTGTAAGTCGCTCTGGATAAGAGCGTCTGCTAAATGCCTATAATGTAATATGAAATTTCGGTGAGGCAAGATAGCCTATATTGTTTGTAGTACCGTAACATGGCGTCATTTTGATATCAATACTTTTAATGGCAGGCCTGGATTTTGGCAGTCTGAATGAATGAATTATTGACGATGTATGTCTTGTATGTGTGAGTAACTTGGCATTTTTGTACGTTGAAAACGTGTTTTTTATGAGACAACATAAACAAGCTGTACTCCAAAGCAATGCTACCTAATGTTTCCTGAATTGTTTCAAGTCACTTACATTTTGTGTCCATATCCGATGTTTTTTATTGGTTGATGTACCTAAAATGACCAATGGGGAGACATATTCTTTGTGAGCTAGGAGCATCTGAGGCAAAATTCCCCAAGGTTGAGACTTTATTGTGTGGACGTGTTAAGTTGTTTGCGAATTATGTCTGTTGAAATGGGGTCAGAAGGTACCAAAATGATTGCTTTTATGGGCTGAGCGCCTGTGGTCATTGTGGTTATTTCTGTAAGGAACCCTGAAAAGCGTCAAACTCTCGGTGCTGTATAGGAATGAGGCACGCTACCCCACCAAGGTGTAACCTGGCAGGATGGCATACCTGCCATCCCAGTACATGCATAAATCTTATCACAATTATGCTGTTATTGTGTTTTTTTCCCCAGAGCTACAAGAACATTAAAGAAAGGTATGTTGACCCTCACCTTATTTCATCTTGTCTGTTTAAGTCCCTTCAAACACCAAAGCTTGAGTGACTCCTGCTTGTCATTGTAGAGTGCAGTGCACACTGCAGGATCCAGAGCTGCTCTCAGGGGCTCTGATAGATGTGGCCAAACACCTGGGCAACCTGAAGTTCAGAGTCTGGGAGAAGATGCTGGAGATGGTGCAGTACAGTGAGTATCTGGGGCAGACGGTGAAATAATGTTTTTTGTGAGTATTTAATGAACACATGAATCTAAAGAAACAAGCTGTATTTTGAAAAGATTGAAGATCAACAGTGCAGAGTCAACCAGTCTCAGTTCCCTCCAAGTTTAGGAAGATTCTGTGGCCCACACTGCACTGCTTTGAAATCAGAATTCAGGCAAGCACAGAATTAGCATTGCTTAAAACCTAATTACTAATATGGTTTTTTATCTGTGTGAATTGTGTGCATTGGATTTTGAAATGCGTTAGTTGATTTATTCATTTTTATAATGCAAATAGGTTTCATATTTAAAGTATGAATCACTTTAACTACAGTATATATGACTTTATAAGTATCATATAGGCCTACAATTCCCTGTGTATTTGGCCTAATCTGAATAAAGTATTTAAAATGTGCCTCTTCTCACAGCCGTTTAAATATCTTTCTTCTTGATATTTCAGCTCCTGTGGTGCTGGACCCCAACACTGCACGTACCACTCTCTCTCTCTCTCTGATGATCTGACCACTGTGAGACACACAGGTACAGGGCAGAAATATCCTGACAACCCAGAGAGGTTTAAACCCTGTGTGCATGTGCTGGGATCTGAGGGGTTTACCTCAGGGACACACAGCTGGGAGGTGAAGGTTGGGAATAAACTTGAGTGGGATATAGGAGTGGTGAAAGAGTCCATCACTAGGAAGGGAAGTATAACATGCAGCCCAAAGAGAGGATTCTGGGTCTTAATGCTGAGGAATGGTGATAAGTACTGTGCATCTGGAGCTTCTGATCTCACACGGAGGAAAAAGCCTCAGAGCATCAGAGTGCAGCTGGACTATGATGGGGGGGAGGTGCCCTTCTTCAACCCCAGTGACATGTCACTCATTTACTGTTGTAAAGACACATTTACTGAGAGAGTGTTTCCGTACTTCTCTCCCGGTTTAAACAAAGACGGTAGGAATGAAGAACCCCTCCATATATGCCAAGTGAAAGTTTCCGTAACAGTGACGCTGGCCCAGTGAACATGTTTTTTTTTGTTTTAATGAACAAAGTAGAGACGTTGCACAAAAGGATTTAGGTTATTTCAAATCTGCCTCAGCACATCAGGTTATTGACATGATCTGGGGCAGAACTGCTGCACATGTGAATTGACCAAAGGGAGCTGGTTTATGGCCTACCAGAACCAAACGGGAGGCAGACACACAGAGGTAACAATGTATAAAGGATAGTAATTCCATCTGCAGGAGCATCCCGCTCGTGAATCCCAGTAGCGTTAATTGAATTATTGAATAGGTGGTATTATTCAATAAGTGGACCTCCGTATTGGGTCATTGGTGGCACCTGTGTATAGGCAGTGCGAGCTGATGAAAGTGCCTCATACGAGTAGGTGACAGAGCGGGGGGAGAATCAACTGCTGCGGGACGCCAACATCCCACGCCGGAATGCCGAATGGTGAACTTTGGTTGTTTTTGTGTTGCCCTGGTAAGCAAAATACATGATACGCTCTGATCAGATTGATGCATGTTATCCCTCCCAGTTAACGGGATTATCAATGTCCTGTACACCCCAAATTGATTGGGTGATGTTTGTCCAGTGTCGGTGGGGGGTGAGTGGTGTCCAGCAGTGAAACCCACCAGTGGTAAAATTTGTGTAATCGTTGTATTGACGTGGGGGGAAGAGAAGGAGAAATTCCCCCTGAATATTGCTTGTGGGCGTGATCGTCTGCGCTTATATTTCTGTAAGGATTGTGCATCTTGGGGGGAGTCGGATTTAAACCACTCAGCAATGGCATATGGTAGGCTGGTCCTGATTCTCCTCCCACAGCATTTTATGAACTTGTTGTTTAATGGTTATATGATAAAAAATAATATTGTATTTTGTTAAACCCACTGTCTGTTTTGGCCTACACCCAGTTCTTAAACCCTATTCTGAAAGAACCACCTAAACTAGAAAGGAAGTATTTAGCCTGAAGATTGTGAGCTCCAACTAGCTGAAACGCCGCTGCAATTGCGGACATAATATTTTGATCCGTCTCTACAGTAACAAAATCGTCATTTGTAAATTAATCGGCCACAGTATGCATGAATGTTGATTTAGGATGGACCAGCTGGAGACGTGGAAGTACAAAGGGGGGTGTTTTAATAGCCTATTAGAAGAGAGCAGGAATGCATCCAGAGGTAACAATAACCGTTTGGTTACCTTGTCGATACATTTTGCTCTGGGAGAGGGGTATAAAGCTGGTGCTTGAACGGCACTCTCTTGTAACCGACCCGCCTTGCTTTGACCAGTATGTTTCCTGCAGTAACAGAGACTATTTTAGCTTCTTAATATAATATTTTATTGATCTAAACATTGGAACTATATGTTTTACATTAAATCAATTACAGTTAAATAAACAGCTTTTATATGATGATGATGCTGATTGATGTCATTTCTATCTAGCTGGGTTTATAAGGCAGTGTACAAGCTTGAAATGTGTGACTATCATGAACTTTTGTTCGTTTGATTCCATCAGTCTCCCGTGCTCTTCAAATTTTACTTTGCAGATGCAGTGACGAATAAATTCACCCTGTCAGCTCCATGCTGTAGGATTTACACCTGAGCCTTCAGTATCCCCACCTGCAAACCAGCCATTGGTCTCAAACTATATTATTTTTTTCCTTGATTGATAATTATTGCATGAGAATTATTACAAGAATCAAGCATAATGAAATTATGTAATATAGTAATCACAAAGCTTTCTCTGATTGTATCTCTCATAGCATCACTATGTGTCTCAGCCCAGGAGTTGTTCTTTACCACCATCGCTCTAGGTTTTTTCTTGTGGGGGTTTTGTCCAGGGCTTACAGTAAAAGCTATTTTGAAAAATGTTGATTTGATAGCATTCTCTTTCATCATATCATGTTAGAGAATTTAAATGAGAAAGATGGATTCTAGTGTGTAAATATATATATATATATATATATATATATATAATATATATTGTGTGTGTGTGTGGTGGTATGTATAGATTTGAATATTTATATACCTTATCTTTAAAATTATACTTTAATATTTCCTAAATTATGGCATGATATCAAATATGTATTTTTCTGTTTAAGAGACATTTATTCTGCCTTTAATTAATGTCTGCCTACAGTACTTTGAATTCATGCTGTTTAAAAAAAAAAGTGTATTCCAGATTTCGCCACTAGAGGGCAAAGAGACATTTTGAATTTCCTCCTTGTGAGGTGGGTAGGCATGCTACCCAGCTCTCGCATTTTTCAGACCAGCAAAAACGAAAAAACGGCCTCGAACAAACTTGTTCATCTCATTATGTCCCTGTTCATTCCGGTTAGTAAGTACACGTATGTTCAAGATAATTACAGTGTGATTTAAACTTTGTGGTTTTCCTGTATTAAGACCAGACGGCCGTATTCTGCTTATTTATTTATGTAAAGTAGAGAAACTTTTCCCACTCGTGTGAAGGTGGCTATTTTACTCCCGGTCACAAACACATACGGGCTATCGGTTTAGTTTACCATCTTTGTACATTTTTTAATGGATCCTATGTAATGTTATTTGCTTTTCTGAAGTTCCTGTCATAACATTATTATGTTTATTAAGGGAAGCTGACAGTGTATTTTCCTAGCTTTAAGCTCATTAGCTTCATGTCAATTCACGCTAATTGCAGCCTACTCCTCTCTTCTCATTATAACAATGATAGGGAGGTCAAACTTGTTTTGGCCATCTTTCAGAAAATATATTTTGACAGCTTATTTTTCATGAATGTCATATATGCTACTGTATAATCAAATCTCATAAAAAACACGTTTTCAACGTACAAAAATGCCAAGTTACTCACACATACAAGACATACACCGTCTATAACTCATTCATTCAGACTGCCAAAATCCAGGCCTGCCATTAAAAGTATTGATATCCAAATGACGCCAAGTTACGGTACTACAAACAATATAGGCTATCTTGCCTCACCGAAATTAAATAAGATGTATTCCAAAGCAGTGCTACCCAATATTTCCTGAAGTCATTTGGCCCTGTGTGTATAAGCATGCAGTACATGGACAGGCCAAACATATGTGTGGATGGCTTTCTCAAAGTCAAGATTGATTGAATAGGCATCTATATGTCCAATTTGTATTGGTATGTATGTATTTCGCTGGCCAGCCTTTCTGTTGCGTGAATTATGTTTCTTGGTATAAATGTCTGTTCGTAAATGTGAATGTAACATGCTGCGAGGGAAATGTCCCCATGGGGATAAAGAAGTTCTCTATGTAGCCTATGTATGTACAATATGTATAGGCTATTACATGCAGAATGTATTGTACGTAGCAAATATACAATCACTTGTACATTTACTGAAATTCAGTTCAGAATCAAGTGTAACCATATGTTTTCTGGATAAATATGTTTTCTGTAGTTACTGACCAGCAGTTTTCTACATGAATTTCAATGTGTTCCATGAGGCAATTTGAAATATTCAACACTTTGATCTGACACAAAGTGTGCATGGAATGTGAAATGGGAAGATTACAAAACACAGGGCCAAGTGACTTGAAAGAATTGAGGAAATATTGGGTAGCATTGCTTTGGAATACATCTTATTTAATTTCGGTGAGGCAAGATAGCCTATAGCCTATTGTTTGTAGCACTGTAACTTGGCATCATTTGGATATCAATACTTTTAATGGTAGGCTTGGATTTTGGCAGTCTGAATGAATGAGTTATAGACCGTGTATGTCTTGTATGTGTGAGTAACTTGGCATTTTTGAAAACGTGTTTTTTATGAGATATTGTTTTACATGGTTGACAGACCAGTAAACCCCTCTGCATCAATCGCCCCCGAGCCCACCCCTACTGCAAAATGTAATTAATTTGCTGCCTTTACAAGTGAGATTATAAATATTAACAAGTCATCAGTGCCTCCATCCAAAAATAATATGGGTACCTGAAAGGGCCAGTATGTCATGTGGATTGGCTTCATCCTTCTGATGAAGACTACGACAGCAGAACACATTACACCAGTCCTTAGGTCACTACATTGGTGAACCACAGAATAGATTTTAAAATCCTTCTGCTTGTCTGTAAAGCAAAAGTGTTTTTAAGCTATGAACCATTCAGGCCTCTCTGGTCATCTGGGACTGGTCTGCTTATTGTCCCCAAGCTGAAAAAAAGAAAGAAATTGAGGAAGCTGGTTTTAGACATCATGGCCCACTCCGCTGGAATAAACTCTCAGATGGCCTGAGACCTGCCCCAAATTTCACCTCCTTTAGAAGCATCGTCTTGCACTAAATTATTCTTATTTATCTATTGCTTTTTATAATATTGGGGTTTTAAATAATCTGTATTAATTTAACTATAATTATTGCAAACATATTTTGAAAATGTAGAATTATCTAATTTAATTCCTTTTCATTTTAATGTCTCCTTAAGGCTTTTACATTTCTATAAATACAGGGCGCGTTCGCTGTGCGGACGGACAGTCCGCAGTCGTTTGCCCTTTCATACTCCAGTCGTACCACCGCATACCCAAGCCCTACATTTCCCACAGTCTTTGCGCGTCGTTTTCCTTTTCTGCCGGGAGTTGGACTGTAAACAACATGGCCCCGTCCTTGCCCAGCGTTGTGCTTATTTCTCTCCATGAATTGTTGTTCTTCTGAAAATCTTCGTAATCCCGTTGGTATGAATCGTATAGGTACCTCTACCTTCTCACCTCTTCAGCCAGTCTCTCTTCAAATGTCGACTCCATGTCTGATTTGTGTATTCCGCATCACCACATGTTTCCGGTGCCGCATGAAATGCATGTCAATGTGAAACAGTTTCATACCGAGCCATGATTTGTGTGACACCGGTACGCGTACGCTAGGTACTCGCGGTCACAAAAATTGAGCTTCGCGCGGACATGCCCAGGCGGACGTACGCTGAGGTCCGCTATTTCGTCATTTTGACCGCGCGGACCCCAGCGGAGTTCGGCCCGTGTATGCTACGTCTAGACCATGAATTGGCCTTTAGCCTCTACATGCTTTTATTGGGAATGTGCTGTCTGTTTGTCCAGTAAGGGCTCTTAGAGGAGTGCAGATTATGCATTCTTGTTTCAATGTCTTGAAACAAGCTAAATAAATGTTCCTGAATGAATGTGCTGTATAAATTAAATTTGCCTGGGCATTTTTATTTAATCCAGGGGGACACTACTGGCTGTAAATCCCCCAGAGCAGCCAGTTCAGGCACATTATCATCTCTGTATTCAAGAGGACTCTAGACAACAAGCCTGATCAGCCAGTTTGTTCCAGTTTTGAACGACATGAGGTGTGTTCTGTTGTAGTTTCAGCAAAAGTGAAAGTGAAACTATCAGACTGAGAGACGGCGTCTGTAAAATGGAGGCTAAAGCTTTGATTCCTGAGGACGAGCTCTGCTGTTCTGTATGTTGTGAAATTTTTAAAGAGCCTGTTCTCCTGAAATGCAGCCACAGCTTCTGTGGAGTGTGTGTGAAGCAGTACTGGGAAGAGAAGAGCTCTCGGGAGTGTCCCATCTGCAGGAGAAAGGCCTCTGTGGATGGTCCTCCATTAAACCTGGCTTTAAGAAGCATTGTGGAGTTCTTCTTAAAGCAGAAGACTGAGAGAGAAACTACAGACAATAGTGATGCTCGCTGCAGTCTTCATGGGGAGAAACTTCTATTATTCTGCGAACATGACAAAGAGCCTCTCTGTGTCGTCTGTCAGACATCAAAAAAACACAGAAACCACCCGGTCTGTCCAGTGGAAGAGGCTGTACTGGAGCTGAAGGTATTCCATTTTGAATATAATGCATTTAATATTTTCAAGACACAATCATTACATTACATTACATTCAAATATGTGTAAAATATCTCTGTGAAAAACATTCAATTCTGATGGACGGCGGTGGTGTGAGGTCTTGTAAATACAGTCAGTCTGACCTCCACTTCCACTCACAAAGGCAGCAACAGGAACAAACCTGCGGATCAGGCAAAAGCAGGAAGAGGCATCTGAAAGTGTGTTTTCAACCATCAAAACATCTCGTATTTTAGACGTGCAGTACAATACTTTATGAGTAAAATGCAAGCATGTGGGAATCCTGACTGGCAGTTGTGCTTGGGGGCCTTTTACAGAGAATATGACTCCGAACATGAACAATGAAATACACAGAGTGATTGTAGAATTATGTAGCAATGACGTGTCAAATCTTATGTACTGACAGCGCAAATCCAGATACCACACATGATCTTTAATATAAAGTTCAAGTCATACTGTTTGGTTGGGGAGAAGACTGAGTAACAAGTAGGACGTACAGAAATCCATAATGACTGGTGGAGACAAGCTATAGATGTGCACAAGAAAATCTTGTATCAATAAGTCAAATCAATTTAATACACATTTCTTAGACTGCCAAAAAATGTATTAAATTACAACCTAGCAAAATTTTTGTAATCCCTTTATTCTGCAAGATCTGACTTGTTTAATTGTATTGAAAATGCAATGTTATGCTGTGCTACAATATAATGATGTTTCACAGATATTTACTTAATTTGTAGGAGGGCTATTTTCCTGATTACTTTTCCAGTGTACTTAATAAGCTGTACTGACCCTCACTTGTATTGTAGCAGGGGTATTACTGTTCCATTTGTGTCTTTCTGTAAGTGATAGCCTAACTGATTCATTTAACTCCAGGACGAACTCAAGCCTGCACTTAATCTAATTAAAGAAAAACTGAAGAGGTTTACTGAGGTTGAACAAGAATGTAAGAACACAGCTGAACACATCAAGGTAAGGAAAGAAATTACGAATACTTTTAGGTACACAAAAATAAAAAAATAATTGTTTTTGGTTTATGTTCTTTTTGACAGGCATAACAAACACACTGGCTGCCACACTTAAATAATGAAACATAGTTACACTATTTAGGTCTAAAATAGTGTGTTTGAATTGCAGAGTCAGGCCCAGCACACAGAGAGGCAGATAAAGGCAGAGTTTGAGAAGCTCCACCAGTTCCTGCGAGAGGAAGAGGAGGTCAGACTAGCTGCTCTGAGGGAGGAAGAGGAGCAGAAGAGTCGGATCATGAAGGAGAAGATAGAAAACATCACAGGACACATCTCCAATCTTACAGACAAAATCACTGCTATAGAGAAGGCCATGGACACTGAAGACACCTCCTTTTTACAGGTAGGAGCTTGATTAACTGTAATTCAGTATGCTGGTTTGTTTTTAACAATATTTGGCCGTGTTCCCTTATTCTGCAGCAATGCAGCAGTAGCCTACTGTGACAGTATCAAACTCAGGGTGCAGGTGTTCATAGAGATGTATAAGCTCATTTTAAAATGTCATCACATATTTTTTATTTTTTTTTATTTTTGAATTTTGTGAAAAATTGATGTCACCAAAAGGCAATAGAAAACATAGCCACTGCAGAATAGGACATGTCCTGTATAATTTACAGAAGGCCTCATTTTCCCCACATAATTGTCTTTCACCATTGTGTCCTCTGTAATAGCAATGACACTGTACACTGCATGCAGGTAAATGCTACAAAGTTCAAGACGGATGAAACTGCCTGTTCACTCTCTAGATTTGCAGTCAGTTGATACAGAGTTGATGAGCAATCTTCCAGCCACATGGTAGTCAAATAAATGATCAACAAAACCTGCCCAGCATTTTTATACACAACCGTGAGCATGCTGGGATGTTCATTGCTTAATTATCTCAGGAGTCACACCTGTGTGGAAACTCCTGCTTTCAATATTCTTTGCATCCTTCATTTATTAAAGAGTTTCCTTTATTTTGACAGTTACCTGTACATTACAGTACCTTCATTCATTTGCTTACTGTTAAAATTACATCACTTTTTTTGCATGGCTCTTGTTTTTCACTTATAACATGTCTCTCATAATAGTCTCTACTGAGTATGTTTATACATGTATGCATCTTATTACAATTGTCCTGTTATGTGTTTTTCAGAGCTACAAGAACATCAAGGAAAGGTATGTAGACTCTGACCTATTTTCTAGTGTCTGTTTAAGTCTCTTCAAACCCTAAATCTGGGGCGACATAGCTCAGGAGGTAAGAGCGGTTGTCTGGCAGTCGGAGGGTTGCCAGTTTGATCCCCCGCCCTAAGTGTGTTGACATGTCCCTGAGCAAGACACCTAACCCCTAATTGCTCCCAACGAGCTGATTGATACCTTTCATGGCAGCCTTTCACCATTGGCGTGTGTGTGTGAATGGGTGAATGAGAGGCATCAATTGTAAAGCGCTTTGGATAAAAGCGCTATATAAATGCAGTCCATTTACCATTTAAATCTTGAGTGACTCCTGCTTGTCATTACAGAGCCCAGTGCACACTGCAGGATCCAGAGCTGCTCTCAGGGGCATTGATAGATGTAGCCAAACACCTGGGCAACCTGAAGTTCAGAGTCTGGGAGAAGATGCTGGAGATGGGGCAGTACAGTGAGTATCTGGGGCAAAAGTTGAAATCATTAAATGTTCAAATAATGTGAAGACATCAATCTCAACAACCGAGCTGTATGGTGTGAACGATAAACAGTACAGAATCCTCCAGTCTCAGTTCCCATCAAGTTTAGGAAGATTCTGGGGCTGCACTGCACTGCTCTCAATTTAATAACAGAAAACAAGCAAGCACAGAATTAGTAGACCATTTAAAACCTAATTAAAACTGCAGTTTGTAAGTTTGGAGAAAATGACTAGTGTTACAACCGGCTCGAAGGGCCGCAACAAACAAGTCCAATGTACCAAAAAACAACCCAGAAACTAATCTAAAAACACAAACCCAGACATTTATTAGAATAACCAACACAACACAGGAAAACCCACAAAGTTCAAACAGAACAATATTCACAAAAACTATAAACCCAAAACCACAAATCAAACCACACACAAAAGAAACCCGAAAGAAAAGAACTCAACACAAACCACCAAACACAAACCACACCAAAGAAACCCTAAAGAAGATCTCAAAGAAAGAACTCCCTGCCTCATACTGCAGGGCTTATGTTGGCCACCGGCAGGTGGAGGCAATCAAGCAATTAAGCAATCAGGCAACTACCTCCTCCTGCACC